>NC_081564.1:90067879-90122879 GCF_022355385.1 Mustela nigripes | reverse complement strand
AAGTGGGGAAGGAGGGAAAAGAGAGAGAGAAATCAAGAAACAGACTCTGATCCACGGAGGGGGGAGGGGGAGGGGGCAGGCGCAGGGGACGCAGGGGACGGCTGTGGTGACACGGGGCGGGGTGGGGGGCATGGAGGTGCTGAGTCACCGGAGACTGACATGGCACTGGACCGGGACGGGGTGTTAGGGACACTGGAGTTAAAGTGAAAGCTTGAAAGGCAAAAGCAATAAAAATAATGGCAAGTTTCATGGGACCGTCTTTTCCTGCCGTGGGGTTTCTGGGGAGCTCGTGGCAGACACAGGATGACGTTTACACATGAAATGTCTCTATTTTTCACTGACAAGGAAGGTGCTGTGGTAGGTTTTTGCGGAAGACAAAGACCTGTGGTACTTTTCTTTTTAACCCTTAAGTGGCGTGTAGCACGTTCTGTGTGTGAACCGGGCTCATGTCTGGGTCTGACCTGACGACAAGAGAAGGCGGCCAAGCCCGAGCAGAAGTCCCGCATCCCCAGTGTCCTGGCAGACTCCTGGGGGAAAAGTAAGAGCATCATTTCTTCTCAAATGAGGCCACAGGGAATTCGGAGATGGGTGCTGGGTGGCTCAGGGGGTTGAGCATCCGATTCTTGGTTTCGGCTCAGGTCGTGACCTTGTGGTCATGGGATCGAGCTCCTCGCTGGGCTCCGCACTAAGTCCCGAGTCTGCTTGTCCCCCTATGTCTCCCTCTGCCCTTCCCCAACCCCCACTTGTGAGCCTCTCTCTCTTAAATAAATAAAATCCTTAAAAAGACGGAAAGGAAGTGAAGGGAGTTATTAGACTGTGTGGACTGTTCAGCGGGTCGGAAGCGCAACTTGGGGAGGCCTGGTCAGAGACAAAACACAGAAAACGTCTGGAGCGGGACAGTCCTGTCCGGGTGCTGCCCCGACCTTTCCTGCCTCCCCAGACTCATTGTCTCAGGACTCAGCAGCCAGCCTGTCTGTCCGCACGCACAGACCCTCTTTCTGAGCTACTCGGTGGAACAGGGTTTCTGCACAGGCCTGTGTCATCGTTGGAAACAGACCTGCGATCTTATCTCTCAACCAAACCTACACACACAGAAGGGGAAATTTCCTCCAGGAAGCGCTGAGCGGCCCGAGGACACTGAGTAGGGCAGGGAGTCCCGAACTGGCCCTTTCTGGCTGGTGCGCTGCCACCCGCCCGCCGTGCCTTTCTGTGCTTTGGAAGCTGCCAGAGCTGTGACCAGTTCAGAGAGAAGCCTCTGCGGGGCAGAGTGGGGCAGGACAGAGGCGCGGAGCCGATGGCAAAGTTTACTGTGGCCGCACCCTGGGCAGCTCAGTCCAGGTTTGTGGACATTAGTGTGCCGATCTGTAAGGAGACAGAATGTCCTCTTTGTCTTGGGTTAGCTTTGGAAGGAGTTTGTGAACGTAAAAAGAGATGATATGACATGACTTTTAACCCACTGAGCCACCCAGGCACCCCCATGACATGACTTTTTAAAATGGAAAATGCTCCACATATCATAGCTGTTATGATTAGCGGGAGAATTCTAAAAGAATTGGGGCACCTGGGTGGCTCAGTGGGTTAAAGCCTCTGCCTTCGGCTCAGGTCAGGATCTCAGGGTCCTGGGATCGAGCCCCACATCGGGCTCTCTGCTCAGCGGGGACCCTGCTTCCCCCTCTCTCCCTCTGCCTGCCTCTCTGCCTGCTTGTGATCTCTGTCTGTCAAATAAATAAATAAAACCTTAAAAAAAAAAAAAAAGAAAGTATAAAATTGTTTCTTTGACCTTTAGTCTTATATTTCAGAATTTTCAAGTAGTTAACTCAATCAGAAATATAGAAGTAAACCGTTTTCTTTATGTTGAGCAGGGAGTTCTAGACATGGTGATATTGCTTAGGAACATCTTGGTATTCATGACATTTAAAAAGCAAATGATACATCGCTAAGCATATTCTGTAAATGCTCATCACATGTCTTGTAATTTATTCCAAGTGCTTCATGAGAGCACATTTCCAAATCAAAGAGAAGATGTAGAATTTGATTCATATTTTTCATGGTGAGGGACAATTTGTGGCTAATGACATGAAAGACGAATCAGGGCTGAGCTCTGGTGAACCTCCTAAGAATATGAACAAGAACTTTGTAGTTTTGACAACATACTGAGCAGAACCAACATCCCTAAAATCATTTGTCTGTTTAAACCAAGCCTTCAAATTATGAAATTGGAATTCTAATGCTATATTCCCTGGCGAACAATCACTTTTTTTTTTTTCATCACAGGCTGCCTTAATCTGTTTGAAAAAGAAAGGTACTGTCATTTCCATTATAATTCCGCAGCAATTTTTTCTTTTGCTTAGCTTCCCAAATTATTAGTTTAATAAAGGAAAATGTTAGTGTGATTCTGATTCCCTGAATAACACCGTGGATGAGAAGAGGAAATAGTGCGATTGCTTCCTTGGCTGCTCATACTCAAGGTTCCACATTTTCTCCCAGTGGTAGACTTTGTGACGTTTGTTATCGGATATTCACTTCCTGTAAGAAAGCGGGGGTTGCACACATCCTAGAATTTTGTGAAAACGCTGGAGTTGAATCAATTAATACACACGTCAAAATGTTAACTTGCAATATGCAATTGACACATAATGTCAACCCCCATATGATGTAATTTCACCCTGTTCTCTAGGAGGGATCGAGCCCACCAGCTTCCAGATCCCAAGACAATAGATGTAGGGCACCATAGAATTATTTGGGCAAGAACTGGGAAAAGTCTGAAATTCCACCTTGCAAAATTTCAGTTTCCCTGCTACAGTGTCATAGATGCTGGCAGGAGACCCGAGACTCCTGGGTCCGACATGAAGGACCGTTTGTTACTCACAGTGAGATCATTCAGCACCTTGTCGGCAGGAGCGTCCTTCTCGGAGGCCTGAATGCTCCTGGGCGATGTGAAGGGGCGGATGGTACCGCACACACCATGGGTTGTGTCAAGAGAATCTCAATCTTAGTAGACCTGCTTCTTCACATGGACAGGCAGCATGGCTTCCTTTTGTGATGGCGGAGACACTAGCTCTGCTCACCAAACCAACAGCCTTGAAAAGAGAGTTTGAAACAAAAGTAGTCATTCCCCTACAAGGAAGACACCTGGAGACACGAGAAATCCACAGACTGTTTCACCCGCACACCACCTAGATTGATGCCGAGTGTGGTGTCCTCGCTCCGAGACCTGCCCTGCGTCTTCTCCCATTAAGATGCACCACGAACCAGGAGGGCCACCTCTGTTGCGACCTGTTACAACGGGTCTGTTTTGCTAGTCCTTGAGTACCATATAAACGGAATTATTCAGTATGGAATCTTTTATTTCTGGCTTCTTTTATTCAACGATCGTTGAGCCCCATTATATCGCCGTGCTGTATTTCGTGCTGTGTCTCTGGTGGTAGCAGGTGGTGTATACATGGATTTGTTTCTCTGACGAGTAACACTGTGCCTGTCATCCGCTGGGATGGTACTCTTCATAAACTGGCTACTCAGCCCCTTCTTCTATTTTCCTTCCCTTTTTTTAAAGGACGCTCCATGTCCAACGTGGGGCTTGAACTCATGACCCCAAGATCAAGAGTCACACGCTCTACAGACTGAGCCAGCTGGGCACTCTACCTAGTTTCAAAAGTCGATTTTTCCTTCCACCAGTTTTGTTAAATTGGATTTGTTTAAATGTCTATATTATTTGGGTTGTTTAATTTGTTAATATAAAGTTTGTTTAAATGTTAAAAGTTTCCTCCACTGTTTTACTTACTGATCCGCGGTGCCACCCCTTTGCCGTTTCTGATCTTGTCTTTTTTATTCTTCTTAAACAGTCTTACTCCGTGTTTATCATTTTAATAGCATTTTCTAAGAGAATTATAGCATATTCTGCTCTTTGGGAATTTCTAGCTTCTATGTTTGCTTTCCATCAGGTTAATCTCTCCTTCTGCCTTTCTGGTTTTCCTTCCGTGGTGTTTTTTGTTTGACTTGTTGCTCACTCTCTCTATTTCTCTAGTCAAAAGTTTAGATCACTGATTTTAAAACATTTAATTTCTGGGTGTGGTGCATAAACAATGAATCTTGGAACACTGAAAAAATAAAATTAAAAACAAAACAAAACATTTGATTTCTAATATTTAATACTCCAGGAGCCAGTTGATTCTCTGAAGGCTGGATGTTTGGAGGAATTGACAGAGCTAAGCTTGGAGCTGGGAACCCAAGGCTGCGACATCCATTAGAAAAAAGATTAGCCCTGAGATAGTGAGGATCCTCCCTGAGAAATCTGTCTGTCCTGGGTGCTAGATTGGTTGAGATGTCACCCCGGGAGCAGGGGAGCGTTCTCCGTCAGCCCATGGAGACCGGGTCTTCCCAAGTCACGGGGCAGTGGGAACGGACCGTGGCAGGAGATCGTCAGACTCCTCTGTGCTTGGTTGGCCCGTTGAGAGAAAGCATTGGTTATTCCTTTACGTGAAGCCTCCACCCCAGATTTGTGACAAGGTACAAGACAGGAGGAGAGTCAAAATTACATGATGACTCTAGT
Organism: Mustela nigripes; assembly: GCF_022355385.1. Classification (NCBI taxonomy): domain Eukaryota; kingdom Metazoa; phylum Chordata; class Mammalia; order Carnivora; family Mustelidae; genus Mustela; species Mustela nigripes. Next base: position 90,118,330 of record NC_081564.1, on the reverse strand, counting down.
GCAAAGAAAGCACAAGTTTGATGGAGTTATTGTGGAAAATTAAGAAAAAAGCGAATATCTAGCAAGAACATGCCAGTCTCCCATGGGTCTGGCACATTTTCAAGACCTGAGCCTGTAATGAGGAGCCAAAGCGGACACAGTTCCTACTTTTACAGAGTCGAACAATCGAGCGATGACTGTCCCGTAGCGCGATGCTACATGTCTGGAGATGAGGCCGTATACGTGGCGTCTGGGAGAACCCTCCTCCCCGCACAGCGACGGGAGCCATCGGCTTCACTGAGGGCGGCGTCGCGGTGAGATACTCCTGAAGTCATTCTGGGCAACAATTAGGGATTCAAACCTGATTTAGCATTCAGTCAGATGGAGGGTTGCCGATGCAAATGACACAAAAGAGGTGAAAATCAGATGAACGGAGAGTGTCCACCCCGGGCTAAAACGAGCGATGAAAACTATAAGCTATTTCATCCTGACTTCTTTGCCTGGAAGTGGGCGAAGTTTTTTGTTTTTTGATTTTTGTTTTTGACACTGTGTGAGTTGCCTCCTGTTTACAGACTATTCAAAATCTGAGACTGTGGGCGTATTAGAGTCAAGGAAACACACGACAAACATCTTCGTAGCAATTTCTTGAATTAAATTTATTGTAGTTTTCATCTGAACATAGGAATTTGGGTCTCTCCTTCCTCATTTGCTTGTGCTTTTGGAGAAGATTCTGATCATTTTCTGAGGAGATCTTAGCCTGTGTGTGCTGAGGCGACTCTGCAGTAGAGTTCTTGTTTATCGAGGGTGAAACAATGATTTTGGTGGCTTTCCTGAAGCAGGCGCTCAAGGTTCCTCTTAACCTGGACCACGCTCATCTGGCGTCTTACGAAATATCTTTCCCTTAGTTTGCTGTTGTTGGAAAATGGGTGCCTCCATGAGGAGATGTTTTAAAAACCGGCTGTGACAGACACAGGATGCCCTTCACTGAAGAGTGTCGGGGGGTGCGGTGTGCAGCGGTGGGGTCTGACTGAAGGCGCACGAGGTCCCTTTCGTTCGTCTTAGCGTCTGCCCTTCCCATGAGCAACTGATGTGACCTTATTGTTTAGACATCGGGAACCGTTCACCTGTCCTATCTGCTTCCTTATTGTGGGTGCTGGGGCGTCCCAAGTGAAATTTATGATTCCCCGTGCAAACGATTCTGGATCTGAGGACCCTGGGTCTGGAAACAAACCTTCCCTGTGGCTCCTTCCACTGTTCGACACTTACTTCCATTGCTCCTCCATCTCTAGCTCACTTCCACGGTCCTGGAGTTTTCGCAAGTTTGTAGCTGCCTAAAATGCTCTGGTGGATGAGAAAAGCAGAGGAAAACAAAATATACCCTAATGGGTCACTGGTTACCGAGATACCCGTGCCCTCGTCGTTGGAATTATGTTTATGGTGCATCCCATATAATGACGTGGCTGCTTTGGAAACATTAGGCGGCAACGGACGAGGTCATCTTTTTCCACGATCCTGAGAGAAAACTGGAACAAGTCTGGTGAAGAGATCGTGATATCCTGTAAATTCGACGTGAAAGATGACTCAGCAGCTGGGATCCAAAAAAGATGAAAGAAAACGCAGCACGGAGCAAACTGAGACTCAAAATAATACCCAGAACAGATTTATCGGAATAAAAAAGAAATTGGATCTAAAGTCCTTGAATGGGGACACCCGTGGTGATGCGAGGGCCCCTACAGAGTGGGAGCGGACTGGTAATATGGTTATTTAACATTTGAACCCTGAGCACTTACCGCAGAGAAGGACCAAATGCACAGTAGGAGACAGTCAGGGACTCTAGGAGCCTCCAGCCAAAGAGAGAGTAGGCGCTGGGTTAGAGCATTCTTTGTTTGCGAAATCAAAAGAGAAAACACCACCCCTCCTTTTCAACATGTTGTATCTTATAATTTAAAAATAAATCTTATTTTTAATTAGTATATTTTAAACATGAACTTGATTTCTCCCATATTGCTTGAAAGCATGTAAATATTTATGAACCTATCTTCTTCCTACACTACAGAAGCAGAATTGAATACGGAAACATAGTTGCACATGCAAACACCCATACACCATGGTCATCCTACTCGGAAAATAATCGGCCAATCAGAGCTAGAGGCGACCTGCCTTAAGTCAAGAAAGAGAACAGCGAATAAAATCAACTTTCTCTGTTATAATGATGCAAGGCTAAATGCTTTCTGTCATTTTTTTGAGGACCATACACTCCTTCTGGTACCATACAGTCCTTTTATTTGGGGTTTTCAAAGCACGTGACCTATGAACTCTTTCACCCATGGCCCCTTAGCCGCCTCCCAGGATTTACAGGGATGCTCCGGTCCCTCTCTGTAACTTACTTATGGGATCTGAGCCAGCTGAGTGGGCAGTGCCAGGCCTGCTCCTACCTCACACACCCCCGACCACCTCCCAGGGTCAGATCTGTCCTAAGGCAGGACTGCACGTTTAGCCCCAATTTTGACTATGCTTCTTGACATTATCCTAATGGTGACATTTTTCTTTAAGTAATGAAAGTAAACCTGAAAAATAGGAGTGAAAAAATCTTTTCATTTTCATGAAAAAATATTTAAGTATTCCACAAATAGTTAATACGCAGTTTTACTTGGTTGGTTAAAAAATTGTACCAGTTTGTGCCAATAATTGCACGAGACTTGAAAACTGCTATCGTAATATAGGAGAAACTTGCTCTGTGATTTCCTGGCCAGCATCTCCACATTCGACTCCACGATCACCAAGTGCCCAGGATCCAGGGCGGGCATCGCACGGTTCTCCGTGCAGACAAGCTGGTGTGGACTTCCACTCTTGGGCCCCACACTCAGGCGTAAAATCTCCTCAGCCCTACACAGTAAGACTAACAGAATAATGGACATACATTTATTTTACATTAAAAATGTTAACTATTTTAAAAATTAAATTACCTACATTTCCCCTTTTAGTCATTTACTAATTCTTACCTACACCCACATCACAGTTGTGCAACAAGTATGACGATTTATCTTTTTAGAACCTAGCGATACCTTTTCAGATTCAACCTGCAAATTGTTTGATATGATCCAAACGAAATTATCTAAGTTCCCATTTTATTCACATCTAGAAACTATCGTTGATTCAAATGATGATATGGACGTTTTCCATGAGCTCGACAGGTTGGAGCATTTCTACCACTGGGCAGAAGTGAAGTGGACTGCCCTATCACAGGCCGGGGTGTTAATGAATTCGGGGAAACAGCCAGGAGCTGGTCTCCGTGACCGCCGGAACTATAAAAACATGAAGCCACTCTGGAAAGCAGTTTGGCAATTTTCTTAAAAACTAAACATGCCACCAGCATGAAGTATATTCAAGGCGGTTAACCCAGAATTATGGAAACTTGTTCCCACAAATATCCACACAGGGATGTTCACAGCAGCTTTACTCACAATAGCCCCACACTGCAAACAGCCCAGATGTCCTTCTGCAAGGCATATCCATCCGTGGAATTCTACTCAGCATTGAAAAGGGACGCACTAGGCCCATGAGGAACTTGGACGGATCTGAGCAAAAAAGCCAGGCTCCAAAACTTACAGACCCTCTTTATCTAATACCCTCCTCAAAGTTGCAACGGTGCTGAGTGGAGACCAGATTCGAGGTCCGGGGCACTGCGTACTTGGCCCAGTTCTGCATCGCGCAGTGTGGCCGTGAGGCCCGGCTTCTGGATTCGGGCACCGGGGGTGGGAGACAGCTCCTCCGCCCCTGGCTCTGCTCCAGGCCGGGAGCCCGTCCCCGCATTTCCCGCCGGCCAACAGGCGGGAGCTGTGCGCGCGGCACTGCGAGCGTCTCCACGCCTCCCGGGCGCACCTCGGGGCAGCCTGCGTGTCCGGGCGAACAGAAGGACGAGGCAGCAGCTTAGGCCGGGCTGGGCAGGCCAGTGTTCGTGGAGAAGGTCCTGGGAGCCCCGAAGGAGGATGTAGAGCGAGCTGACCCCTGCAAGCCCGTGGGGTATCCATCCCGCATCTGCTCTCCGGGTCACGGCCCGAGGCGCGTGGCCGTGGGTGTCACCGGGCCCGCTCGCTCACCACCAGCTCAGGGGCGCCCCAGCACTGCCGTGGCATTCCCGCAGAGCGAGCGGGCTGGGCCCACAGGCCCTCCTGGCCCGTTCCGCCAGGCCGCGGTGCTCCTGTGCTAGCGAAGCCGGTGCGGGCGGAACGGGCCCGGAGTGCCTGTGCGTAGGAGGATGGAAGGGCCGCTGCGGGCTGTGGGGCGGAGCGGTGGTGCCCACGCACGCTCCCGCGCTTCTCCACCCGCGCTCCCGCTCTCTCCGGTGGCGTCTGCGGCGCTCCCAGCGTCCTCTACCCCCGGTGCCCTCGGGCTCCTTCCCCTGCGCTCCCCGCGCATCCCCACTTGGGCTCCTGGGCTCTTCCAGCCCTGCTGGAGCCGGTTCCCAGCCGCGCTCCCCAGCTCCTCCGCGGTCGCGCTGCCCCAGAGCCCCTGCCTGCTGCCGCCGAGCACCCTGCCATTCCGCGTGGGAACGAGCGAACCTCAGGGGGCCTGGACGGATGCAGATGGAAGAGTGGGGGGACAGACCCTTCTCCCTGGTCAACTACTTGCATTTGGATTTACTGAAAATTACTAAAATCTGAAAATATTCTGAGATCAGGTCTCTTGCTTTTTGTCTTCTTGTATCGCAATCACACTTTTTAGAGTACTTTGGGATGGATTTTTTTTTAAACTCCCCAATTATATATTTAGCCAATAGTCCTTAATTAGAGATTATCACATAATTACATAATTACGGACTTTCAAAATGCATATGATTTGCTCTATAGTCCGTGAGGGGCTGTTTCAGACTGTGGAGTAATTGTACAACAGGGGTCCTTGCAAGGTGTGCTCTCCATGCGGTAGCCTGAGCCGTTGCCCTGGATGGTTCAAGAGGCACCGAAGGAGGGCTCTGGACCCTTAGGCTTCCGCTGATCGGGTGCTGCCTGGCGGGGGTCCTGGGCACCGTGAACACTAGGTCCTTACGGAGGCGACTCCCGGAAGCAGGGCTGTCCGTGAAAATGAGGACCGGGACATGGGTACAAGTTACCTGTGACAACAGTTTGTATTACAAACCATGCTGTACCAACCAAACAAAATCATTTCTTTAAAATATCTGAAAAGAAAACCTGTTGCATTTTTAAAAGGTAATATATGTGTTGCTTTGACAAAGTGTCAAGGTTACACGGGACACAGTAGACCATCACTCTTTGATGGTAACAGAAAAACACCGTCAACAACACAGACCTGTTTTCCAAAAAGTGAACCCTTACATGTCCCTTCTTAAAATGTTCTTGAATTTAGGAGTTTCATGCGGTTGACACATCCTGCCATTGGAAGGTGCTTGAAAGAACTTCATAAAAGTCAGGAATTCTGCCCACCACACTCAAAGATGATCTGGTTCGAAGGGTTGCATTTTATGTCATTTCTGCAAAAATAGGATATACTCTCAGACAGTAGCCCTCAAAGAAGGAAGCGTATTTGGTCAAATCTTTTAGTTTTGATGAAAGGACTATTAGATGAAAATACTCGTCCTGGTCCTGGTTGTCACACTTGGTAGCAGATTAGGACCGCCTGGACCTGTGGAAATCCCCTTACCCTCCTGTGGGATTTTCCTTTTCTGGGTCCTTGGCCAGGAAACATTCAAAGGCAGACATGGGGTTTACATTAAAAACTTGGACTTTCTCGTGTGGTGTCTATCAATTACCAATCTGCTATTTCGGTGACACCATGGGGAAGAAGGAAGAACAGTCACACACAGAGAAAAAAAGAAAATCTGTAAATATCCTTCTCTTTCGTTCAGTCTTGAGATCATACACAGAAAGTGTCTGGGTCCCAAATTAGAGAATTTTATTTTGTCATTTCCTTGGTTGGGCCTCTCAACAATGAAGCGTTTGCTTCACGCAAAGGGTCCCCCCAGCGATCTCTTTCCCGGGGCCTTTGGAGGGATTTCTGATGCTGAAATGATGCGTGGGAGGCAAAAGCAAAAATAAAACCACATTCGGACCTGCTAGAGAGCAATTTGCTGCAAGAATGTGACCCTCATGCAAATACGCTTCTTAGCTGTGGGGCTCACCGGAACTTCTGATGTTTAAAGAGACACAATAAAATCGGATTGCAAGAACATCCTCATTTTGTGAAACGAGGAACGGAAACGCATTAAAGAATGCTGTTTCAAATAATTTAGCATGCCCCCATGCCCGGTGGAGCCTTCATGGCTTCCAGGCGAGGCCCAGGAACCTGTGGGAGACAGAAGCCAGCCGGCCTCCGGGCTGTGACCACGAGCGAGGGCGTGATTCACCTTGCAGGTGCGAACTCCATCCACTAATCTGACCGCGCGCCGGAAGTACTTGCGGGCAGCAGCATGGAAAATGAGAAAACAAAACACAAACAAGGATTAGTTAGATTTCGGTTCACCTCAGGACTTCAGGGAAGCGTCTTCCCTGGTCACCACATTAGGTAAATAAATAGATGTGATTAAAGGAGCAAGGTTTAGGGTTTTCAATTAACATAAATTCACAACAGCTTGTCAGTAACCGCGCTTTAGCCAAGGCATCAAACCACGCTTATGATTTCAAATAGATCCAAGTGGAAATGACCCGTACAATCCGCTCCCTCATTTCTGCTCCATTTTTCACGTCGCCCAGGAGTGGGAACCTCCGCAGCCCGACGACGGAGCCACACGGGGCCAAGTGGTGTGGCTTCCCCCAGCTGCCTGACGGGCCACCGAGCTTCCTGAGCCCGCATTGTTTGTGCGGGACCCGGCGAGAGCCGTCGCTGCGGATAGAGCTGGCCCGTGGCCAGATAGTTTCACTGTTTCTGCTGAAACCAAATCATGTCCCCCTTGGAACAAACCAAAGCAAAATGGATGATGGTTTGCATGGGTCTTTCTTCTCTAACAGACCTACCCACAACGTGCCGTACCAAACCTCTTTCTGAGGAGTCTATGGCCCTGAGGGATTTGTTCATCCACTCGAGCACTTGTTAAAGAGGCACTGAAAGACCTGCAGAAAAGAAACATCCCGCGTTATGCTTTTGGGGACTCATAGTGTTAATAATGTGAATGTCATTTCCCGCCTTTATGCCACGGAGGCCAACAGGCAAATGTACTGGACACACAGCTCTTCTTAGCAATGGGGCCCCTGCAGACTGGACGCTGTGCCCTTCAGAATCTGTAGGTTGAAATCCTACCTGTTTCCAAGGTGACAGTTGGAGGTGGGACCTTGGGGCTGATTAGGTCTTGAGACCCTACCGCCATGCGTGGGATCCGTGCGGAGGTCGCTCAGGCCTCCTGGCTGCGAGGCGAGGACACAGCCCCAAGCCGGCTTCTCCAGACACCGACTCCGCGGGTGCCTTGACCTTGGCCTTGCAGCCTCCGGAGCCGTCACATGGGACACCTGTCGCTCACGCCGTCCAGGCCGTGGTGTTTCCACCCCAGCAGCCCGAACACACCGAGTTGGAGGCACGACTGGGAAGTTTAAATCCATGGGATCCAGCAATATTTGGTTTCTCAGGAGCAAAATATACAAATGAAATTCAGTAACAAACCGAATATATTCTTAAAGCTGAATGCCTTCCGATACGACGGACAGCACAGACTGCTTTCCTGTTGATTCATGGTCTGGAGGTCTTACTGTGTACCAGGCACTTGGAGAAGCCCAAGCAATCTAGAGAAAAAAAAAATACCTTTTCTTTCAAGGAACTCACAGTGTAGGGAAGAGGCAGAAGGAAGGAAGAGAGTGTTTCAATACAGGGTCGGGGGTCCTGTCGGAGTGGGACTCTTGAACCGTGGGCATCTGAGGGTCAGTGAGAGAGGGCCCGCTCGTCATCCAGCGAGTGCCGAACCAAACATCGGTATCGTCTCCTTAAAATATATCTGGTAACTATTCCCTGGGCTTCCACAGAACGTGCCTGTTTTGAGGACGTGACAGGTTGAAATCCTGTAAGCCACGGTGCCAACGACGCGCTTTGAGGCAGAACGTACACTTAGGAAATGTCAGCGCACTGACTCTGAAATATTTAGGAGAGAAGGCTGATCCCACCAGCTCCTCCTGGCCGCGTGGGGGGGTGAGGGAGCTCCGCGGGCCCAGCCCGACCTCCTCGCTCAGCAGGGAGGGGCGGCCGTGGGCGCTCCCGGGGGCGGTCCTGCACAATAAACCCACCCAGACCCCAAATTAAATGCACGCTCACCTCCTTGTGAAGGAAGGCTTCCCGCAGTTCCTGGGACTAATATTCCTAATAAAGCATCCTTTTAACAAAACTGAAAATCAATAACGGGAGAAGTTTCAAAATTGACACTAGCCTTTTGAGAAACTGGAAATAGATCTTCCTGTCAAAGGCTAACACGGCTCTCCTCAGTCTAGACTGCACAGGGAACAAAATTATCCGATTTTCATTTCCTCAATTTCACTCCACAGTGGTAAAACGTGTGAGTATTGATTCACCGCTGAGACAAAAAGCAGAAGAGCTCTTCACCCCAGCAGGGTCAGGCGGGTTTGTGGGTGTCTAATTATACCTACAGAGAGCGCATAAATCTTCCCCAGTCATTACCGGAGCGCACCCGTCCAAAGGCATCATTCGGATTCTTTAACCCACCACTCATCCTCCTTTTGTTTTATGGGAGGTCATGGATCCCAGAGTTAATATTATCATGCCTCACAGACTTTCAAATTTGTATCGGAAATAAGATTTGCTGCATGACAAGGCCGGTATGCGTCTCTGTTTGCACAAGCAAGTCTATAAATATGCATCACGACCGCCGGCTTCCACACGCGGTGGGGACCGGCAGGAGAGCTGGAGGGTTTTTATTTCCCACCCGGGGCCTCCAGAAAGAACCTCACTCACAGGTGATCATTTCACTCTGGACATAAAATGTTTGCGTCTCAGGAAACACATGTAATGTTTTCAAATCCCATCATTAAACTCAAGAGGGTTAATTTCCCACCAGAAAAAATGGTGGATTATATGAGGAAAAGCTACTTAATCCTATACAGATAATCAAGCTTCACACCGAAATTATAAATAACATGTCAAGATAGTGGGCTGCCTTTTTCAACGGCTCGCCAACTTCGGGTGAATCCCACTAAATGTTCTATTGCTTTCATATTTTTTGAACAGGAATAAATTCTTGTACTTTTTTTTAAAAAACTGAAGAAAGCAAGATCTACCACCAAAATAAGGATGCATGTATGATACACTTCTCATCTCAAAACGACCGGTTTTGGGAACATGATTATAGCACCTACGTATCAAAGGAGCAACGTGCGTAGCCTAACGCCGCACCTGAGAGAAGCAGAAGTGAACCCTGGCTGTTTTCACGCGTCCGGCCTCCCTCCCGCCAGCACGTGCCGCGGGATCCGGTTCCACCGGCCATCGTGCAACCTGCTTTGTTTGCTCGTGGACATTTTTCCAAGTCAGCAAATGTGGATTTCCATCATTCTTTTTAACAGCTGAATAGTATGGATGCCTCTAATTTATTTTAGCAGATTTCCTTTGATGGACATTAAGGTCGATTCCAATTTGCTCTAATATAAATAATGTTGTAATGAACATATGGTGCTTATATCTTCTTCTGGGTTATCTACTTCTTTCCTTTAAAATAGCTGAATCAAATCTGACTATTAAAGGGAAGCTTATTTCACATTCTGATCATTTTGGTGTGTTTTGCCAAATCATCCAGAAACTGTCTATTAGGGCTCATTCCCATGCTGACCTCTATAGGAAAGGTTACCGGATATTTTTATGTCTTTTTTCAAGAATGGTGAATGAGTCGTGGAATTTCAAGGCCATTTTTGTCTGTCGCTGTTTGGTTATTAGTGAAGTAGAGCATCTTTTCACGTCTCACTGGTGACTCATCGTTCTTCATGTATAACTTCTCCATCGGTTTGCGTCTCACGAGTTTTGCGACCAGAGAGTGGGCTTCGACTTATTAATGCTTAAGCTCTTTGTAGGTCTGGCTCCTATGTCACTGTTTATGCCAAGGACTTTACTGACACCAGAGTTATGTTAGTGTGAAAGGTGGTGCAAGCTCTAGCTGTAACTTTTACAACATCCTTTAATAACCAATATTTTGTTGCCGTTGATTTGAGATGCGTCTAGTCCACCGAAAAGACTTCCTATGCTTAAGCCTGTCTGGGCAGCTTGTTCCTTCCACGTGGGCCCATTGTTTTCGTCATCAAAACTTTGCAGTAGACACACTCACTCTCTACGGTGGGCCCGATCGCGGCCGTGACCCCGCAGGGCTGCTTTCTGCGAGGACCGAATCATAGAGAATGATGAAATGGAGGCCCAATGCCAGGCGCGTGGCAGGTGTTTCTACGGGAAATACCAAAGTTAGGCCAACATGTTTCTAGTTGTGCAAACATGTTTCTTCTTTCAGATGAATTTTAGAAGCAGTTTTATAAAATTTCTAGATTGACCCATGGTGAACGGATCAGAGTTTCCGTTGAAATAACATTAAACATGTTAAATTATCCTTTGTAAAAGGATCATCAATAACTGAGGCCCTTTTGATACTGAGCAAAAATAAGCTATTTTCTTTACTCAAGATTTATTTTACACACCTCAAAGTTGTATGATAGTTTTCCCAATAAAAATTGGTTTTTGTGGTTTTATTGTGTTTTTTCCTTTATGTAATACTCTACGTATAATATATATTATATAAATACAATTACAGAATGTATATTTATATGATATTATAAATGGGTTCTCTTTATTATCTTTGTATCGGTTTTTCTCTATTACCAAATTTATGACATGTGCGTCCACTTTTAAGCCATCCAGGAGATCACCGGACTCCTCTGCGTAAGTGTGAACGCGTCTTCACTGCCTTGCATTCTCACACGTGGGTCTGTAGATGCACATATGACTCGCACCTGTCAATGTGCCTTTGCCATCCCTCTCTCTGTATATATTGGAAGAAAACTGACGGTTTCCTGCTAATGACACTCTTTCCTCTTCCGTCCACGTTTACCCCTTAGGACGTGCGTCTTGGAGAAGCCGTCGGCTGGCACTTCCCTGAGCAACAGCAGAGGGCAGAGGCTCTCGCTCGGAGCTGCCGGGCGCTCTCCTGGCGCACACGCTTCCTCCCGTCCAGCCACGTCCCCTCCCCCCCCCCCCCCCCGCCCCCCCCCCCCCCCCCCGTTCTGCGGCCACTTTACCTCTTCCCGCCATCAGCCCACCTGCTCCCACCGACGGCAGAGAGCGGTCCCAGACCGGGCGCCAACACCTGTCTTCTCACCACTACACATCTCGAGGGACCAAGATGCTGTCTGTAAGGTGGTGACACCGGCGCTGTTTCTGCCCAGAAAGAGACGTCTCAAAGCCTGTTCCCTTCCGGACGACGACATTTTACCCTCCTTTTGTTCATTCCGGCCGCTTCTGTGTTATAGTCGTTTGCTGATCGGTAGTGCACGGCTGTGTTTTCGTTGAAGCACACGTTATTTTTAGGAAGAGGACAGAAGCCGTTTTTGAACACACAAGGAAGAGCACGTGTCTTCACGGTGCGGCAGGGCGGCTGAGGACGCAGAGCGCGTGGGTGGGGAGTCGGCTGCAGAACCCCTGTCTGCCTCCTCTGTTAGGACCTTAGACTTGGAATTTAACCACTTAGGCTTTACTCTACTCTTCGACAACACGGTTCCTATGAAATCACGTCTTGAAGTTCGTAAGGTTTCAGGAACTAATGTGTAGACGGTGCGTTGCTAAATGAAGCCATAGTGAGCCCCCACGATCACGAGAAAACCTCGTTAGGAAGCGGTAGGAGGAGCCCCACAGCTTTCTTCCTTGCTCTTGGATGATGTTCGTGATAACTTCTATAAATAGGACATCTTACAGCCAGATGTTTTAGGACGACTGGAAAACAGAAATGTCAAGGTTGTTTTCTCTAGTAAAAGAAGGAATTTCTGCTAATTAAAGGGGAGCCCTGCGGTTTGCCAACCTGCCAACTTCACATGAGCTTGAGTGGTCAGCGTTCCCTGGAATGGGCTGACAGAAGGCGGAAGGCCAGGTCCTGCCTCTCTCCTAGCAAACTGCCCAGTATTTAGTGTAACTCGCTCCATGTACAAGGTGTCATGTTATCACTACCAAAATGTAAGGAAGGACCTCATTTTTTTTTCAGTGTTCTGTTCCCTACAGCTCAGAGAACAGAACCGAACAAATAATTAGTGTGCACTTAATATTTTCTCAGTGTAAGATTTGGGAATTCACGATGTTAACAGCAGTGGTTTTAAGCTCTATGGAAAACCAGAAAGGGAGGGTGTATTTATTACTTAAACTTCCTTGTATTTTCTTTATACCAGATAGTAACAGCACAGTGTCCCTCATCCGAGGGCGGATGTCCGTGTGGCAGATGATTACATATTCCAGACCCTTGTGTGCACAGCACCCACCAGGGCCCATGAACCACCCCTGCGTGACCCGGGGGACCAGGGAACTGGCGGGAACACAGATCAGGCCACGTCCTGGCCTGGGAGTCGTAGCCTTTGTCTCCGAGCCCGCGGTCTCCCAGGATCCCGCAGACCACGGTGTGTTCACTTGTCAGCTCGTTAGGAGGAGAAATTCTCACCTCTTCACCGTTCCTGACAACCACGAATCTGACAAGGGTCTGGTACCCAGAATATCGGGACTATCTAAAGGTTGAAAGCTCAAGGATAAAAAAAAAAAAAAAAAAAAAAAAAAAAAAAAAAAAAAAAGACCTTTGAAAATTGGGCCACAGACTCCTCCGGATACTTTAGCAAGGAAAGTGCTCGGATGGTGGATAATCACATGAAAACATGCCCCGCATTTCAGCTGCTCAGGAAGTATAGGTCACAGTCATCCCAAGACAGGACAGCACACTTTCCAGAACAGGAAATACTTTAAAAAACCTGCCAGGGTCTAAGCACAGTCGGTTCTTGCCTTTTCGAACACCAGAGGACCGTGAGGCTGGGGACACGCCGCCTCCGTAATCAATGGGAATCAAAGTTGCTCAGTGACCTTTACACACGTCTGTCACAAGACGAGAAGCCCTCTTACTGCTGGTGTGAAATGTACAGGATGATGAAAATAATGGTAGAACTCAGATCTACTTAATGCCGCAATTTAAAACAGGAGAGACAATGATTGGCTTCTTTGGTAAAAAGATGTCGAGCTAGACACCACAGACTCGTGCCCACCTTCTTGTACAAACCAGACCCGGGTGGGCTCCTCTGCTGTGCCCAGACGAGCTGCCGCGCTCCCCTCCCTGAGGGAGGATCAGCTTCTCGCCCCAACCCCCCCGAGTTCCTCTGGCTCTCTGTGGACATTTCCCAGGTCAGCTGTTATCTCCTAGAACGCCACTTCCCCTTCACGGAGATTTCACTTCGAACATCACCGCTTTACTACTTCGTTGTACACTTACCTTTTCTTTGACAATCTTCTCTTTCAGTTCTCCATTCTTGGCAAGTGTCCCATAGGCGACAAAAATAAAATAAAAAAGAGGGACACCTGGGTGGCTCAGTGGGTTAAGCATCTGCCTTCGGCTCATGTCATGGTCTCAGGGTCCTGGGATCGAGCCCCGCATCGGGCTCTCTGCTCAGCGGGGAGCCTGCTACCTCCTCCCCCTCTCTGCCTGCCTCTCTGGCTGCTTGTGATCTGAGAAAGGGGACGATTTGCTGCCTGTGTGTGGGCTGCAGGCGGAGACGCACTGACCAGCCGGCACCGGCTTGTGCGGAGGTGCTGTGCTGAATCCCTGATCGCCACGCATGTCTGTCATTTCTCTCGTGGCTTGTGGACCGAGGAGCCGGACAAAGCTTGCACTTGCCTTGTCCGGCTAACACACATGGTCACTGAAATCTGAGCGGTGCTGCTGGGGGACAGGTGCCAGCCGGCCGGAGCCAGTCCCGCTCAGAACCCCGCGAAGCGAGAGCCCGAGGACCGGGGAGTGTGTGGCGAGACTGGAACCCTCAGCCCCTGCTGCGGGGGGTGCCGAAGGCTGGTGGTTTCTTAGGGAATTAAACAGGTGCCCCACATGACACGGGAGACAGGCGTTCGCCGTCACCAAATGTCCACACGGAAACCTGCACACACATGTTTGTAACCACTTCATGCCTAACGGCCACAACCAACTGCCAAATTGGTTGCCAAAAACTGAAAGCAACCCAGTTCCCTGAGGTGGCTGACTAGATACACAGTGCGACACTCCAGGGGACAGGGACTGTTGATTATGAGCTCGACGGACAGACGGCAGAGCTATGACACTGAATGAGAGAAACCGGGTGGCGTAGTATACGACGCGTCTTCTTGCGCCATTCTGGACAAGGCCAAGCTTGCAGAGACCGAGGACGAACCAGGGGTCTGACTGCAAAGGCAAAGCAGCGGGGGCTTCTCTGGGCCATGACTTTGTGTCCTGATTTTGCGAGTGGTTACCTGCGTCTGTGTTTGTTAAGACTCACAGAACTGTACACACACAGAAAGAAATAACAACATTCAGTTACCTCTACGGATTGTTAATTTTAAAACGTTAGAATGTCTGCTCTGTTCTTTTAAATGGGTACTTTTGGGGGAAAAGGATTTTGGTAAAAGGAAATACATTTTTTTTTTAAAGATTTTATTTATTTATTTGACAGAGAGAGATCACAAGTAGGCAGAGAGGCAGGCAGAGAGAGGGAAGCAGGCTCCCTGCTGAGCAGAGAGCCCGATGCAGGGCTCGATCCCAGGACCCTGAGATCATGACCTGAGCCGAAGGCAGCGGCTTAACCCACTGAGCCACCCAGGCGCCCAGGAAATACATTTTTTAGGTCTCAACGCAACCTTGCGTATCTCAATTGTGAGCAGTTCCAGCATGTGATAATTCACTAACTTAGCAGCGAAATCACGGAAACGTATCCATCTGCGTCAGGTTGACGCTCTGGGCGGAGGAAGGGGAAGTGTGCGGGGAAGGACCTGAGTGAAAGCCGGGCGCGTCCTGCGCCGGAGGGTCCACGGATGCATCACCGAACGGCTGCACCGGGAACTAACGGCGTGCTGGATGTCGGCTGATTGAATCTAAGGGAAAAAAATAAAAATAAAAAGTGACCGGCAAGCACTGCCATCGGGGGACATGCATGGAAGGGGGCTGCGGGCTGGGGGAAGGGGCACGGTCAGGATCTTGCTGCTTGTTTTTTCTCTTTGAAGATTTATTTATTTATTTTAGAGACAGGGAGCACGAGTGGGGGGAGGGGCCGAGAGAGGAAGAGAGAATCCCAAGCGGACTCCCAGGAGAGCGCAGAGCCCGCGTCGGGTCTCAATCCCATGACCTTGAGATCATGACCTGAGCCGAAACCAAGAGCAGGATGCTTAAGGGACTGTGACCCCAGGGGGCCAAGGATCTTGCTGTTTGTTAAAACAATCCATGCAGAACTTTTCTACAATGGTATACACATGAATTAATAAAAATAAAATCATTTTAAAATTTAGAAGAACTCAATCCTATGTGGCCTAGGACAAAAACCAATTAATTCTACATCATTACACCAAAATATGAACAGTGGTTATACTTGAGAAACGAGTTATGGCACACCTCCTAATTCATTTCTTTTGTTATTTTATTTTATTTTTTAAATTTATTTTTTTAGATTTTATTTATTTGACACAGAGACAGAAAGATCACAAGCAGCCAGAGAGGCAGGCAGAGAGGGGGAGGAGGTAGCAGGCTCCCCGCTGAGCAGAGAGCCCGATGCGGGGCTCGATCCCAGGACCCTGAGACCATGACATGAGCCGAAGGCAGATGCTTAACCCACTGAGCCACCCAGGTGTCCCTCTTTTTTATTTTATATTAATTTGTAAATAATTTGTATAATTTAATGTTTAAAAGTACACATATTTATTTTATCATAAGGAAAAATCTCATTTGTTAAAGTTTTGGGAATGGAAAGGGTGTTCCCACATCTAGAAATGACCCAACGCACGACTATCATCCGACTTCTTCTTACCACAAATCAAAAACAACAATATGTGAATCATTAATGTTTTCCTTTCAAAGAAGTTCTGAGTGGTTGTAGACGACCTTTCCAAACTGGGCGAGGGCCAGCTCTCTGTTTGCATGTAGATGGGCTTATTTCTGCATAATCAGTGGGCCTATTTGTATTTTAGTGTATAATTAAAATGTCTCTGAAGTGACTCAGCTAGATATCACTTGAGTATCTAAGCAGAAACCACGGAACTAAATCATAAACCAACATATAAAAATGTCTGTGAAGTATAATCTTCATACAACTAGACTTTTTCTATAAAGATACGTTCACTCAATTTTTTAAAAAGTGTCTTTTTCCCCTCCATAAGTGCTTTATTTTCAATATCAAATTATCAGTTGACTCTGGTTTTGTGATATCACACTCTGGATGAGTGAAACCATATAATTTTTGAAAATACTTTGTGTGTGTTTGTGCATTAAAAAGTCAAAGGCCTAAGAATTGCAAGTCTATAAACCAGATAAACAAAATTTTCACTTGGAAAACTGCCTGCTTGTTCTAATTCGTTTAGGACACAGTGTGAGTCAGCCTCAGCACTAAAGGATTTCAGAGGACATGTCTCTTATAACCGAAATTATAATGCGTGTTTGTTCTTTACTTGTCGTCCACAGACATCAAAGGGCACGTTGGCTTTTCCCTAAACCGTTCCGCTTCAACTGCTCCCGCTGTGAAGATGCTCGGAGGCGCCCCCGATGAGGAGTCCTTTAGGACACCAGCTGCTTTAGAGCAAATCTGCACTTCGCTGTGAAACGGACCAACGCCCCAGTGATACCAGGCTCTGGGGACCGGCCTGTCAGTGAGAACGTCCCAGTGCCGGGCTCCCGGCCTGCTGGATGTCTGGCTGCAGAGGAGCTCGGCGCCGGGACTGGAACCCTGAGTGTCGGGAGGACCCCAGGCTACTTGTGGAGGAGGAGAGAGAAGTGCCCGGGGAGCCCTGGAGTGAGGCGACCGCAGGGACGAGAGAGCCGGCCCCGGGGACCCAGAGCCTCTCTCACACCGGGGGGGCCACCGGCGCAGGAGCTGCTGTAGATGAACCAAAGCCAACTTGGCTTTTGTTCACCACGTTTGTTTATCCACCAAGTTCACCGAAGGGATCTTGTGAGGATAAAAATGGTTGCAGACCTTGATTTCTCAAGCGGATCTTGAAGGCGATTAGGATTTTCTAGGCCCGAAGTTATCTACTTAGAAACTTAACTGCTGCAAACCTCCAAAGCTGGCTGTTTGCCCAAGCAGGGCAGCTCGAGGCGCGCTCCGTGGCGCAGAAGGGGTGCAGGTGCCGTGGGAGGCGTGTGCGCGGCCCGACTTCCACGAGGTTCTGCACAAACGCCCAACCCTGCGGGGCCCGTGAGGCCTGGGGAACAGGGCCCCCAACCTCGTCCCTCGCAGACAGCCGGCCGCGGACGCTCGGTGCACAGCCGGTGGATGGAGGGAGGAACCCAGCGAGCAGGGCGGGCGGGCCACGACCTCCGCTCCTGGGGGGACCACGGGCCACAGTGTGGGTTCTGCCGTCCCCGGCGGTCATTTCGATTTTCTGCAAACTAAACTAAGCTTTATAGCTGTTAAGAAACTGAGCCTGGGTCGCGCAGATAATAAGTGAGGCGGGATTTAGACCCACACGTGTGCTGCTAAGGACCTCGAGGACGCCCAGCACAGGCCATGGGAGAGCCGGGAGCTTCCCCCATCCCAGCCGGCGGCCGCGCGGGGAAGCTGCCTTTGCCCAAGTCCGCAGGCTGCCCGCCGTGTCCTGGGGCATCGTCCAGAGGTGAGCGGTAGGGCGGGCCCCCTCTCCTGCGGACACGCAGCCCCGTGCCCCACCTGCTTTCCTCCTGGTGGCACGTGGTGAGGATTTGGGGACTCGGCTGTGTCCGTGCCAGGCTGGGGCTCTGTCCCCCGTGCACATATGTGGAGGAGGCCTCCGCCCTGGTTGGAGAGTCACCCTGGCCCACATGAACGTTTCACTGTAAAGGAATGATGTAACCTGTTAGGCCGAGAGCCTCCTGCCTGGAGTAACAGAGTTAATACCGACCGGCGTGTGTGTGTCTGTGCGTGTGTGTGCGCGGGTGTGTGTGGGCGTCACAGCGTCTCGGGCGCTGCGTGTGAGGGCTGCTGAGGCTGCCCGGGGAGGAAGTCCTGCTTCTCACCCACCTGCCAGGACACCGCAGCCCGTCTGCCCATCCGAAGCCGGAGCTGTGGGAAGGCCTGGGGGGCCAGCGCAGGAGGAGGTGGAGGGCGGGGGCAGGACCAGGCCTGGGCTACACCTCAGGCACGCCGGGCGGGCGACGACCGCATGCGGGCTCCCCCACTGGGCGCTTTCTGTTCCCGGATGTGGCTTCCTCCTCCGTCTCCTCCCAGCCCCAGATTTAGGGAACTCCGGCGACGTCCCTGGGTCCAGGCATTTCAGGAGCTCACTTCCTGCCTTCCTATTTTGCCTCGGGGTCTCCTGCAAAGACATGGGGGCCTGCCAGCCCACGGACAGGGAGTCAGCGCCCCCAGAGGGGACCCTCAACCTGCAGGGACAGGAACAGGTGGCCAGAGGCCCCAGCTCCTGCCCTGGGGTGGACAGTTGTCCCTGCGGGTGCAGCAGACCTGAGCCTGGCTTTCTGCGGTGAGTCCTGGGTACGGCACCCATGGGGGCCACCCACCTTCCTCGGGTCCCTCTGCCCCTCACCTCTGCCTCCTGGGATCACCCCTAGCAAGCTGTCTGCACCAAGCTCCTTTCTCGGGCTCTGTCTTTGGGGGATTAAAAGCCCGGCTGACGCTTGTGTCCTCACCCCCCTCCACCGGGGGAGTCCGGGAAGCCCTCAGCCTGCATGTCTCGGAGGGACGGAGCTCACACCCCACAGCTGCCACCTGCCGCCTCTTCCTCTTTCCTTCTTTGCCGGGAGCTTCACGTCCACGGCAACACGGACAGCACAAAGGTGGCATCGCGGGTTCTGGAGGCTGTTCTGGCAGCTGTTCTGGGGACAGCCGGGACCCTCGGGGCACTCCCCTCCCTGGCGCAGGACGGTTGTCCCAGGGGTCCGCGCGGCCGGGCGTGACTGCCAGCGGGCCGTGTGGTCCGCGCCACCGGGCCGTGGGAGCAGAAAGCATGCACACGGGTCGGGGTGAGGCTTCTGACCCTAGGTTTGCCCCTTTGCCCTGCTTTCCCCCGCGTAGCTCGAATGCGGCCGCAAGCCTGGGCCAGTAGCACCGAGGGCGGCCGCCAGGGTATCGAATGAACTCCGCGGAGCTGTCTCTCTCTGTTCGATGAATGAAAAAATAAGCTTTGATTGTGCTTGAAACTTTAGGTGTTTTGGGGCTGTTAATGGAGCAACACCCATTCCCCGAAGCGGGTCGTTAAGCCGGAGCCCAGCTTTGCGGGGATGCCACGGGGATGCGGCAGGCAGTGAGGGAAGCCCCTCGGGGGGAGCCTTGCAAGCTGCAGAGAATCGGGACGAGCAGCCTGTGACCCCCACGGCCGGGGCTGGGGTCCCTGTCGGTGCCGTGATGTCAGCCCCGCACACACCTGTCTTTGGGCTGCACCAAGTTTTCTCTGAGTAGACCCCATTTTTGTAGGGCCTGTCCGTGGATTTCTTTTCTTTAAGTCAGAGGTTTCCTCACCAGCCCCTGAAAATCAGCCCTGGGCTGGCCTGTAGGCTTGTGTAGCTCCCCCTGCCCCTTCCCAGGCGCCTGCATTCCGACGTCTGTGGACATCGTAGCTCAGACTGTGCTAAGTCAAAGTCAGCGTCTTCTCCCCAGACCTGCCCCTCCGTAGACGTCCTGCCCCGAAGAACTAAGCTCCTTCCAGTACCGCGTGTCTGTGAAGCCCACCCAGAGCCTCTCCTGTCTCCTTCTCCCATGGATCTTCCCATGTTTGCACACAGCCTCTGCTGGTCACGGTCTCCAGAGGAACAGCCCAAAGGATGGATGGATGGACAGAGCTATGGACACTAATGATATAAAGGGAGAGATTTTAAGGAGTTAACTCCAAGGCTCGTAAACAAGTCCAAAATGCACCTGGTAGACCAGTAGGCTGAAGGGCCACGGAAGAAGAGATGTCGCGGAGGGAGCTGGAAGGCTGCCTGGAGGCAGAATCCGCCGCTTTTGGGCAAAGTCTGTCTTTGCATGTAAAGCCTTTGACTGATTGGTTGAAGCCCACCCCATTACGGAGAACGAGGAGCTTTACTCAAAGTCTGCTGATTTAAATGTTAATCTCACATAAACAGCACCTTCACAGTGACCTGTAGACAGGTGTTTAAACACACTTCCGGGCACCACAGCTACGCTGACTCGTAAGTCACCATCACACTTGCTCCCTTCCGTTGGCTTGGACCAGCCCATCATTCAAGCTGGTTCAACTCTATCCACCATCTGTTCTCCAGCCCGAAATCAGAAGATCTTTCTAACTATTCATTAGTCTTATCTGCACTATGTTTCAAAGTCTTCCCTGGTAGGACAAACCAAATCCAAATCCAAATCCAAATCCCTTGACCCGACGTGGGCAGCCCTCTTGATATGCACACGGTTATTCACATCTTGGTTCTAACCACGTGGCACCTTGGATGCCCACAGTCATGCTCAGCCCAAAGTCCCACAGTGGGTCTCTCCTGACCCTGGGGCTTCTGGAGCCCGCCTTGCTGTGTGGGTTCCCGTCATGTCGCCTGTTTACAGCCAGTACAGCCCCTGCCTCTTCAGGAACATGCGTGTCTGTCCATGTGTACGTCCGTGCACTCGTACGTGAAGACTTTGCTGCCCAGCTCTGGAGTCCTCCAGAATCCAGACTGGCCGCACTTCCTGCAGGAGGACCAGGAGGACCTCCTGGTTCTGCAGGGGGCGGAGTGCTCCACAACCGTTCCCATCACACACGTGAATCTTCTTACCTGCTTGCTCCTGCACAGCCTTGCGGGGCGCCATCTGCTACTCACCCTCCTCAGCCGGCACGAGCATAGCACGCAGCACACAGTAGATACTCAGTAACGGCATCCTGAGTAGGGGCAGACCTGGCCGAAGGGTCCTACAGTCTTCACGAGAGGCGCTAGTGTCCTTGGACCACACAGTTCAACGATGCTTCCCGTTAAATCCCTCTCACTGTAATGGCAACCAAGCGTGTCAGTAAACCCAGTGGTGTGGCTTTCAGATCCTAGATTTTGGGGGAAATGAAATGGCCCTGGTCCTCCCCAGCCAAAACGTAAGTTTTGAGAGTATTTGTTTCCTCGAACCCCTGTAACGAGGCACCACAATGGGGGTGGCTTGCAATAGTGGGAACGGAGGCTCTCACCGTCCTGAGCTCCCGGTGGGACACCAGCGTGAGGCAGGGCCAGGCTCCCTCCCGAGGCTCTGGGGAAAAACCCTCCTGTCTCTCCCCACTTCTGGTGTTGGCAGCAATCTGTGGTGTCCCTTGGGTCATGAACAGCACACCGGGGTCTCCATCTTTGTGCTGTCATGGCCCTCGGCTCACCTGCTCTTCCTCTCTGTGCCCAAGTCTCTCTCCCTCCTCCCATGAGGACCCCAGCCCTGGATCACGGCCCGTCCTACTCCGGGGGGCCGCCCCACCTTGATGGCATCTGCAGCGACCCTGCTTCCAAATGAGGCAGGAGCCACGGGCTCCAGGGGTTAGGACGTCAGCACATCCTTTTGGGGGGGGGGTACAGTTCACCCCAGAACAGAATTTAACACAAAAGGTAGGTCTTTCTGACCCTAAATGATTGCTGCCATGTTCACTCCAGAGATGGGGAGCCAGAGCCATCTGGACGCCACAGCGAAACGCTGTCCTCCAGACATCCTGGATCTCGGGTACCCTGGAGTGTGGAGCGACGTGCAGGGCCCCCTGGAAGCCTCTCCAGAGGAGGCAGCAGGTCCCCACCCCAACTTGTCACGCCGGCTAGCACCCCCGCAGCACACCCTGCCCTCGCCGCCGCCCCTCCCCGACCCCTCCCCATCCAACGGCACCTGGATTATTTTATCAATATTTGTGGCACCATATTTCTAGCCGTTGGAAAGGTTAACATCCTTCAGCGGCCGTTTAAGTCCTTGCTGCCTTCAGATAATGCACTTCGCGGCAGCAAAGCACCCAACAAATTTCCTGCAACATTAGCTGCATTTAAAAGTATAATCTTATGCAGCTTTTTCTTGCTCAACACATTTCAGAATAATGGGGGAACGCGTGTATTTACAATGGAGGAAATAACACACGGTATTTAACACTCCTTAGGACGCTTGTCATTACTGGGCTGCGAATCTGAAGGAAGAGGCGGGGCCTGGAGCCGACCCCCAGAAGTGGGGAGCACCTGCGCCGGGGGGCGCAACCGAGCCCTGCGTTCCCAGAGGCTGAGGTTCCTCTAATGAGTGGATACGAGGAACAGAGATGTTTTTAAGCATAATTATGCCAAGCGGAATGGAAAGGCTTAGCCTGTGACGAGTGCACCCTGAGTGCCGGCAGCGGTGGGCTTCCTTATAAGGCTGGCCTCTGTGCCGCGGAGCAGAACGGGCTGCTGGACCCCGCGGTTTGTGTCTGGGGCTTTCAGTCCAGCACAAACAAAAACATGTAATTCCGGGCCACTCTTCCAATTCCTCACAGTCATTTTCGGCACCTTCCCTGTTCTTCTCTCTACTTTTCTTACAGAAGCAAGCGTCGTTACGGTGGGTCTGAAGTGCACATTACTGTTTGCAATCTACCCATGCTTTTCTTTAATATTTCATCATTAAATAGCAAAATAACCTGATATGATCCTAATTTAGTGCCAATTACACTGCATTGATCAAAGTGACCTTTTCATACTGGAGCACAAAAATCAATCCTGCTGTAAGCCAAATGTCAGGGGAGGAGAACAACATATAATCCGTGACAATCAAAACATTACTTACAAATGAAATCACCGATGGCCCACGCGCCAAGGCAGTTTCTGCATGACGGGCGCTGTTGGTGTTTACAGCTCTGGTGGGGGATTTTTGTTCCCCACCGTCTGCCTCCAGACACCGCAGTGCTACGTTTCTGTTCCCACGACGATGAAGGCAAGGGGTTGAAGACCGGGGCTTGGTTCAAAGGAGAACCCCAGAAGGCGGCTGATGTTTGTGATTCGTTCCCAAAACACAAAAGAAGGGCCCTCGCAGATCCCTCGCTGGGCAGCCTCAGAATTCCCCTAGAACTGGGGCACATAAAGCCAGTTTGATCCGATCAACACACCCCACCCAGTAAGATCCCCGAGGGCATGACTCGATGGTCTCTGTTTCCCAGGACGCACCTGGCTCCTTGGGACACACAGGCCCCTGGAGGGGATGCTGATGCTCCGGGGTTCAACTCCCCGAACCTGCCGTTTGTAACAGGAGGGCGGCCCTGAAAAGCCTGGTGCCCATGTTCTTCCCCACGACCATTTACATGATTCTGGGCAAGTCTCTGGGCCCCACGGGCTCTCATCACCTCACCAGCGAATCTGAGAAAGTAGTGACCGTCTTGTGGACTGGCCTGTCACCAGAGCAAAATGATTTCCACCAGCAAAGCATTTAAAACAGTGCCCGGTGCATAATAAGACCTTAATAAATATTAACTTTTATTTAATATCTAATATTAAGCATTAATATTGAATAATACATTACATTATTTTTATATTTATGACATAAATTTATAAGTGACATAAATTTTTAATTTATATAATGTAAATAAATATTTAATATTTAATATTAATAAATATTAGAGCAAAAACAAAGGGAAACGGATGAGTGTCCTTTCATTCGTGCATTAAGAAATAAGTAATCACCAAATTCATACATAACTTTAAAAAACCTATCCTGGACCTTACCTTCTGTACCTTAAAATGCCGGGCTGAGTTCACTGTGCACGCCCGAAACACATCTGTGTCCACTGGACTGCGGTCTTTGGAAGTCCTTTGACAAATGTGTCGGGCATTTCTCTCCAACTAAAGACAGACAGCTCCTTGCTTTTCCCTAAATGTCCCCAAATCACAAACAGGGTCAAAATATCGGGAGTGTACGCAGTACCCCATGCGGCCTGAGCTGACAGATGTCACCGCTGATGTCTGAATTCCGTGGTGGGCACAGTCTAAGGTAAGAGAAAATGTGGCTGCGTGGCCCCCACCTCAGATCAGGCCCCAGGGGCCGGGGAGTCGCTGCCGAAGGGGGACGGCTGTCGGTCCGAGAAGAAGGTTCAGTAAACGTAAGACTCTGAACTGTGAAACCAACACCCTGCGGCCCAGAGCCCCAGCCGGCTAACCCCAGCCTTCGAGGAGGGAGCGAGGTCGGCTCGTCCTGCTCTGCCAGCTCCACCAGCTCCGGCGGGAAGGACAGCGACCTGAGGACGTCTGCTCCGTGCTGGGGCGTGTCCCCCTCGGCCCCAGCCCCAGCCTGCACCTGCCCGGGCCTCTAGAGGCCCCGCTGCTCCCCACCCTGCCTCGCTGCATCCGGGCTACGGTCCCAGGTTCCCCCTGAGCTGACGGAGCTGGTTCTGGTCCACAGCTCCCGAGGAGGGACATCCCGGCCACCTGCGTGGTCCCCAACGTGGCGGGCTCCCAGGGAAGCGCTCGGTGACATCCCAGCTCTGGTCAGGAGCCAGATCTGATTCATTCCACGCTGAGACAGAATCAGTCTCCAGTTTAATTTAGAAGAATTGTGTGGGCGGATTGTGGAGGTGACTCCCTTTTTTTTTTTTTTAACTTGTTTTTCAATGCAATTTGCAGCTTAACAGCCACACTATAAATGACATGATTAAGTTTTATATATTTCTGTATATTTGATGTATTTACCCAAATGCAGCTGTCATTTTGTATATGGTTTCAGATGCTTCGAGCTCAAGCAGCCATTTGTGGTGATCACACTTTCCGGGGGAGCTTTGTGTTTTCTTTCGTTCTTTCTTCCTCGTTCCCTTTTTTTTTTTTTAAATAAATGCTCTAATACAAACCTGAAACACCCAAACAACACATTGAAGATTTATATGTGAGCTTCACCAAAACCAGTTTTTACTCTCACAGAAAATACAAGTATCAAAAAAAAAAAAGAAAAAAAGAAAAAATCGCCTCCAGGAAATTCTCTCTTCCTAATCTACCACTTGCGAGTTCTCTGTCCCATTCAGCATCTGTCCCAGCAGGACCAGTCCGGCCACTCTCACCGTCGTGGTGGCTGGGCTTTAGGGCCACTGGGGGGAGGCTGTTTGCGGGAAGCCGAGGGCCTGTGCTCTCAGGCCTGAGAAACACACTGGCACATTCCATTTTGTGTTCTGCTATCATAAAAAAAAAAAAAAAAATTCTGATTAAAAAACAATGCCAGTGAAGACTGTTTCTATAGACACAAAGACTTGTAGTCTACTTCACATCCCTTATGATATGACACTGATTAACCTTGTAGTAAAACATGCAGAGGAAGAGAGAAGCATTTAATCACCCAATGGTCCCTCCCTGCAAGCCGACCATTTGCACATTGAGCTTCTGATTTTGTCAAATAAGTGACTGATTTTTTTTTTTTTTACTTTTACTCGGAAGTTTTGGTGTAAGTAAAGAACATACTAATCTTTACGAGATTGGACATATTTGGTGTGGCCTCCGTCATGTTTTCTCGGGCTCCCTGACATCCCGGTGCGAACGGGCATGTCTGGAATTTTAAGGAGTGAGCAAGGAGCGAACACAGTGGATTATTTGGTTAAGAAGAACTATAGGGTAGAAATGCTGCACGTTTATAAAGATATTTCTTATTATTTTTAAAGCAAGGAATGCAGAGGAAATTTAAGAAGAAATGAGGTAGGATTACAGGGAAAATAATTGGGAAAAACAATAACTGATACTCTAAGTAGATTGAAATCGTTGCAGACTTGAGAGATTCATCATCATTCCTATTTTTAAAATTCCAAGTTTCTCCGAGTCTCACTATATGTTCTTTTGAAATGAAATACCACCAAGCCTCGTTTGACACTTTCTTCTTCAGTGGGGATTTTTTATTTCCTTTTTCTTTTCTTCAGCATGGCAAATTAGTTAGTTCTGCTAGACTGCCCAATAAGAAGCCCGTCCGCGCCTTTTTATATCATGCCTATCACTCCACTAAATGCATTTAATAAGCTGATTTGAAATCTTTACAGATTTTTCTATATAAACTGATAGTTTTTAGCAGTACTGTTTTTCTCTAAAATTAGGTGTTTGCTGTCTTGCTTTAAATGGATTTACTTCATATCAGTAAAATACTGAGGGGGGATATTTGTCTCATGTTACATTTATTCTGTGTGTGTGTGTTCTTTCCTAGATGATCAGAAAACCTTCCTAAATTTAATTCCCACACACTATGTCAAACTAATCATTGTACAAGTAATAAATCATGGCCTATTAAAGAAACCAAATTTTCTGGACCCTAAGATTGGAAAATTATTAACCTAATTCTTTACAAATTGCACAGAAGATAATATCTGATAATCCATTAAGCACAACTTAATCAATGTCTTCCATCATAATGCAAAATGTACTGATAAGCATTCAAGCTCTGTTGATTAAAAGGGTATAATGTAATAGTGTCTATAAAATTCAGATTGCTGGAAATGAATATCTTGCTAATGGAACAAGCCAGTAAATTAGGTTCTCCTTACCCGTTTTTAAATATATTTATGCTATGATAAAACAAGAGGCAGCAAAACACCTAACCCAAGAAAACACGAGTAGGGTCAAGTTCACAACAGTATTTAAGGAGAATGATTTTATACATCTCTCACTCTAGGAAGGGGCTTGCATTAAAATTACCTAAACTTTGTGTTTCTCTAGACCACCTCTGAAATGAATTTACTGCTATAAACATACCTTCATAGGCCAGGAGCTTCTGCATAGCCTAAAATAGACTAAATGATGGGGAAACAAATCCAATGATTTTAGCAGTGTTTCATGACCCTGTGTTTGCTGGGTTGGTCCAAATTGTTTTAAAATGACACATTGCAACATGTAATTTTATTTCAAATTAGAGCGTTTTTTTTTTCTGTACAATAGTTGATTTTTGTATAGTTGATGTGATAAGATACATTAATTTTCAAATGCAAAATACTCTGTCCTGATTTCTGTAGCATTTCGTTCTCCCTGTATCCCAAGTAACCTGTCAGTGTTGCTTCAGCTAACTGACCTCCAGATATGTGCGCTTCCGTCTGTATGTAACTGTACACCGTGTACGTCTTTATGAAATTGCACGATTTATTCAGAGCGTAGAGATGTCCACATTATTTACACAGACCCTGAGGCCTCAGAGGTTGGTTTGAAGGGGAAGCAGTCGTCTACATATTCCCAAATATGGGGGAAAAAAGCATGGCATCTTTGCACGTACGTATGTATACATAATGGCTCTTTAAGTGGAGATGGGTTTGCTAGCCTACTTCCTTCCCCTCCCTTAAAAGTTAAGTTTTCTTTATTTACACAAACACGAGTATTTTGCCATTCTAATACATCATTGATCCCGATTTTGCAAACGCACTCATTTCTCTCAAATAATAAAGCACCGGCACATTAAGAAGCAGCGTCTGTCCCTAACAGTTAAGGTTTTTATACAGAAGGACAGTAAAATCGGGGAATGAGCGTCTGGCGGGGGACTGGAGACGGCTCTGGTGCTGGGGTAGACGTGGGAAGAGCTAATAATGTGACACGGAGCGGTTCTTTAGAAGAACGTATGCTGTCTAATAGTCTTCCTTTTCAGTTATAAAAAGGTCTTCCAATCTGAACAGACAAAGCTATTCCAGTAGTTCTATTTGTTTAAGAAAATAGGTCTGAATTGATGAAACTAATCATTTTATACTAAGTGCTCTTTGTAAAGACAATTGCTGATTGCGTGCCCCTTTTGTAGCTGTAGCTGAGCCTGAGACGGTACAAAATAACCATCTTGCCAGTTGTCACAACTATTTGCTCATTCTTTAATTAAACATAATATAGAAAACAGTATAATTCACATCTAATTAGAAATCAACTTCTTTTGACGGTGAACTCTTCCGGAGCCGATGTCAAGGAGCATGTTCGGAGATGTCGTGTCTGCCAAGGTTATTTTCTTCCTGGCCTGCCCCCAGTTCATATCTGAGATCACGGCACCTATTTCTTGATTTTTTAAAAGAAATTCTTCGGAGCTGCCTCCCATGGCTTTGCGAGCGGCAATGATGATGATGTTGTTAGTGCAGGAGACTCCGCTCCACCCAGGCTGGTTTCATTAAAGTGTGTCTGATCAGGACTGTGAATCTCCTTTTGTACTAGAATTAAAACAAGTTTTTCCACTCAATAAAACAGATAATGAACGCAAAAATATGCCGAAATCACAATGACTTAGCACTTCTCACCTCTAGCAAATCACCAAGAAGGTTTTTAAATGCTCTGCAAGCATATTAATTTGATATTCATTTGCCAAGTCATTTCCTACAGTAAATCCTCGACAGCCGAAGCAGTTGGACAGCTGTCTTGGAGGGCGCGTTCCCACTCCTCTCACGGTCTCGTGCAGTAGGCGACGGCCACCCGCCTTTAAGATACAGGAAATGGAGCCAGAAAAAAAAAAACATCTACAGATGCCGCCAGGGAGCGGAGAAGCCTCCGACCTGTTACTCTGCGAGCTTTCACTGAGCACCTAATCCCTGCAGATGCTACGGGTTCCGGCCCCGACGTCCCAGCGGCGTCTCCCAGGGAGCATGCACTCACTTCGACAGAGACCAAGAGATGGTGGCCAGGCCCTCTCTTGTCAGGGCTGCAGTGGGCACGTGCCCTTGGGACAGGGCGGGAGAGAAGGCCTTTTGGAGGACGCTCGGGGTTATTTGGGATCTGCAGGACACGCAGGGGGAGAGCACTTTGTGGGGAGGTGGGTGGGGAAGGAGGAGCCCCGCCTGCGCGGGGCAGGGCGGAGAGATGTCTCCCAGCCCCACCGGGCAGCGTGCTTCCTCGGTAATTGCGACTTAATGCTGGGTTTGTCTCCGCCGTCCTGTTATTCACGTGTCTCCCCTGGATATCTGGCAGCCGCGGGGAAGAGTGCATTAAGCACAAATACAGATTATGAAACAATGAAGTTAGGCACATTAGCTCAGGCTTGCTTTCTGCAGCAAAAGGCAGTTGCGTCTAGAGGAAGGGGATCCGTACCCTAGCCTCAGCCTGGGGGTAGCCGCGGTAATGGCCCGAAGGACGCCTGAGGCCACTGGGACCAGGGCTGTCCTTCAGCTGTGGCCTGTGAGGGCGCAGTCCTCACTGACCTCCGAGTCGCGCCCGCAGCTCTCCCTCAGTCCATCCATTCCTGCTCACCACATTTTGGGTTTTTTAAATTTTGTTTTGTGTTCCAAATTCCTGATGCTGGTTGCTACAAACCCAAATCCTTTCTTCAGAGTAAGGAGCTCCAAAGAAGGAAGGAGCCATCGAAACACAAACATTCCGTTGACCATGCCACTGATTCGCATTTTCCAACCTCACCCACCTTTTCCAAAAGCTCGGAGCGGAGGCTTTGGGGAGCACCAGGGTGAAAGAGGGTGGCCCCACGGTCTGTCCCAACATCTCCTTCACAGGGGAGACTTAGGGAGACGGGGCCCTACCCCAGGCCCACCGCCTGGGAAGGTGCATGGGCTCGCAGGTCTGGAGGCTCCCGGGAGGACACCGCTTCCGGAGCGAGCGCCGGCGGGAGGGTGGCCATCACGGCCCTGAGCCCAGCAACCCCGGGGGGCAGGCCGGCTGCGGTGGGGCAGCGAGGCCGCTCATGTGGTCAGCTTCTCCACCCGTCCGGCGTGCAGACGGGACGCCATGTCTCCCCGGGGAGCACGTTCGGGGGAGCGCGCCCGCAGACAGGCATGCCGGCGTGGGGTCAGGGCGACCCGCCCCGCTCGAGTGCGGACAGCCGCTTACGGGTCTACTCACAGCGACCCCAAGTGTCAACACGTTTGCAAGAGGGCAATTAGGAATGCAAATGTCCAGTTACCCCCGCCGGGGTTCCAGAAACAGACAAAACAGAGCCGTGTTTCCGTGGGGCTGGGCTCCTGAGGGGACCCCCCGACTTGGAGAACTTTGTTTGGATGCCTCGGCTAAAGATGGTGGAACTAATCCCCACTTGAATGGGTGATTGTTTATTTCTGCTTAGCGTGAATCAGAGTTAATTGTTCTGAGTAGCCTTTCATGGTGGCTGTCCGTGCTCGGGCCATCTGCTGTGACGGCCCGAGGTCCCCACTTGTGGCTTTTAATCTGTGCTTCCTCCCTCGCCCAGGGAGGCTGGCCCTCGGAGTCAGCCCTCGCTGATTAACGGAGCTCACGGCGAGAGATCCCATTCAAAGGTGAGCTGGCGTGGAAGGCTTTGTTCCTCAAACTAGAAACACGGATTCCCGCCGTCCGCCATATGTTTCCACGGAGAGGAACAGCAACAGTGACCCGATCCTTGGTAAACACGGAAGTGACCCTGAGACGGGAACTGAAAGGTCCCCCTCGGGGACACGTACAGGAGGTTGGGGCTTGGAGAGCTCTGGGTTTAAGGGTTAATCATTAGGATGCTAAATGATATAAAATTCTTTGCAGATTTTTAAAAATAATTTGATTGTATCAAGAATTCCCCCCCCCCCCCGAGGGGAATAAAGATACTGAATTTTAATATACAAACTCACTGGACGTGTGTACATGTTGACCGTGACCTCCGGCAGACTCTGTGGCCATTCCTGCTGCGGCCAGTGGAGCTGTCCCAGGAGCAGGGTCTGAGGAGTGCCGCGGGTCTGGAGTCCAGGGCCTGGGGGGCTGGGGGCTGGGGTCCGGGGGCTGGGGGCTGGGGCCAAAGCCCGCACAGGTTTGCAGTTCCCTCAAGGCAGGTCTGTGGGGCTCTCAAGACCTTTGTGAGGAAGAGCTCTGGAAAGGTCCCTGGAATAGAAGGTTGAGTTTCTCACTCACCTGCAGAGATAGAACAGCCCGACTCAGTACGGCGTGAGGCCCGAGGATTCAGGAGCCGATGAGCCCCAGGCCCTGGTCCGAGGCCCCACCTGCCAGCGCGCCCCCGCCCAGCTAGGCGCTCGCCCCACACCAGCCACTGCCCAGGCTCAGGGCTCCGCCGTGACGTGCCCCACATCAGGTCCCCGTGGCAAGCCCGGGCTGTTTCCTGTGCTTCTGCCGGGCTGCGAATCAGGGTCGCATGACCCCGCCTTGGGTTCTATCACTTTGCAAGAGCAACTCCCAGAACTCAGAGAAGCATTCATTTACCTTCGCGGGTTTATGAGGAAGGACGTCAGAGAGGATGCAGATAAAAGCACACAGGGACGTGATGCGCCAGGGTCCAGAGGAGAGGCCCCTTCGCCCACCCGCCAGGTGCTCGCCCACTCGAAGGCTTTGAGCCCCTCCTCCAGGGCGTCCTGGGGCCTACACTTTGCAGATTAAGTCCCTGGCCTTTAGGGACCAGTGCAGTCTCCCGTCCCCTCCTGTCCGTAGCGCTCCCAAAGTCACTTCCTTCACAGAGACCCAGCTGGGGTCGGCTTGTCAGAAAGTCAAGACCCCCTGATGGCTCTCATCCCTTCAGGAATTCTGAGGATTCTGGGTGCTCGGTGCTGGCAGTGGGGACAAAGAACAGACGTGTTTCTGAGATCAGTGCCCCTCCCGGAGGCTGCTGCTGCACCGGCTCTGGAAGCGGGGACCACTGGAGTCCATGGTGGGGCCACGGACAGTCCGTGCTGGAGCTTTTCGGGTTCCCTGGCCCTGCACGGGGGCCCCGCTCCCAAGCAGCTTCTCCCCCGCCTTACTGTCTTCCACAGTCACCCAGGGTCACAGATGGGCCAAGCTGCTGGAATCCCTCTCCCCAGTATGGCCCAATGCACCCGTCCCGGATGTGTTCCTCCTCCCCTCTCCCGGGCGCTGCCGGCGCAGGTGCGACCCCGGGGACGGTCTCCGTGGATAGTGGTGGCTTCAGTTCTCCTCACTTTACGCTTCCTGCTGAGACAATCCCGTCACAGCGGTGTGTCATCAGGTGTACAGAGTACATACCTGGGGCAGCCCAAACAATGGATGGTTAATCCTCACAACTCCAAAGCTCAAGTCCAAGGTCATGGCACCTGCAGACGGGGTCCCTTGGGAGAGCCTCCTGGTCCGCCGTCCTGCTCGTCTGCCCTCCCTTCCTCTTCTTGGGGCCGGGGGTTCTGATCCCATCATGGACCCTACCCCCTTGGGACCTCATCCATCACCCTGGTGATGAGGACCCTGGGGCACCTTCACTCTCTTTGCCCTGAGGCTCCCCACACCCTGGTGTCTTCCTCACATCTTACTGGGGAGCTTCCTTCCCATTGGGACCGTCCAGACTTTGTGAATGGACCCTTGTGAGTGAGCATGTGCTGTTGCATTTACTGAAGGGTATTTGAGCATTTGTTCACAGCGTCTCTCTCCTCCTGCCACACGCTCCTTGAGAGTAGAGCCTGTCCGGTCATTAAGACATCAGTGGGTTCGCACAGACAGCAGCTCAGGGCAGCCTCGCAAGAAGACCTTGCTGGAGGAAGGAAGGAGTGGACCAGTGCACCCTGTGCCGCCGGCGGCTGGTGTGGCACTCTGGGCGGTACCGGGGGCTCCTTTGGAGCATGACGTCACTCCGTGCGAGGAAATGAAGCCCCGAAAAATTAATGAAGCCCCTGCCCCAAGTCATTGGAGACACATGTAAAGAGACGATGTGGTTCAAATTCAGGAGACACTGACATCACGTTGTGCAGCTTTGCGGAATCCTGGATTTCCCATTTTGAGATAAAACGTGGCCTTTCCGTTGACAGCCTACAGATGTGGTGGGGTAGGCATTTGACCTTGTCCCAGAAGAAGTCTGGCCTTTCTCTCAGCTCGTGGGAGGTCATTGTTTCCCTGGGAGCTTCGGGGTGGACACAGAGACGGAGCTGAACCCCATGAAGGACAACCGACAATCGATCACATCTAGGTCCTGGGAGCCCAGGAACATTTCTGGACGCTGGGGCCCGAGCCAGCTTCCCGTCTGGCCATGCTCCACACACACACTGCTGCTCCCCGATGCTGGGAGTGACACAGCTTCGCCCCGGGGCGGGAGACCAGGGAACCTCTAGGCATGGGGCTTCCCTGGAAGTCGTCCTAGTAGACGCTCGTTCCCTCGTTTCTTTTCATCAAACTCCGGAAGATAATCAAAGATGAGCAACAGACAAGATCACTGGAGACGTGCGTTTACTGCATGGCAGGCTGGTCTTGTTCAAGGTCAGCTTTCTCAAGGTTCGCTCAGCTACCTGGAAAGGTCGCTGGAGGCGTGTCATCACAGGGCATGAGATCCCCAGATGGTCACTGGGCGTAAGCTGGAGTGTGTGTGTGTGTATGTGTGTGTGTGTGAGAGAGAGAGAGAGAGAGAGAGAGAGAGGGAGAGAGAGAGAGACAGCCTATGGGGGAGTGGGATGCCCCTCCCAGCTTCCAAACCCTTCTTTTGAAACCAATCTTTTCAAATCATATCTCCAGAATCTCTCAAGGAGGGGATTTGTTCTGGTCAACTGAGGTCTTTTCGGTTTTATATGAAACACATACACATATTAATACAAATAGCTACGAGTCTGCAAACACTTGAGATGTTTGGAGCTTGAGACACAAAGCACATGATGAAAATGTGTTGAGCGCCAGCGTCTGCTGGTGTGGCAGAATTCACTCTTAGACGACCCACACGACCCACACGGTATTTGCTGAGACCCAAGGACGCCACACGGTAAGTGTGCGTGCTTGTGCTTTCCTGTGTCTGGTGGGGATGCCAGGACCGGTCTCCGCAAGCATCCTTCCCGATGCGGAGACCGACGCTGCGCAGGGATTAGGGATGCGCTCGCTTGACAGCCAGGAAGATCCGACACAGCCCTTCGCCTGGAAAGCCTCTTCCCCTCTGTTCTGTGACATTGTTTCAACACGCTTGTGTGCTCCTAAGTGTTTCCATGGGCAATAACAGCTGTTATTTCCTTACAACCGTCTCCGCCTTGGACCCTCTGCTAACCGTATGAATCGTATTTTGCCTCCACAAATGCCGCGAGATGCAGGCGTCTT
Organism: Mustela nigripes; assembly: GCF_022355385.1. Taxonomy (NCBI): domain Eukaryota; kingdom Metazoa; phylum Chordata; class Mammalia; order Carnivora; family Mustelidae; genus Mustela; species Mustela nigripes. The sequence continues at coordinate 90,084,387 of NC_081564.1, read as the reverse complement.
TATTCATCCAATATGATAGGGAAAGAAATTGAATGAAGAAAGGTTAACCGGCTGGTGTGGACGTTAGAAGTCAGTTAAGAGGCCGAAAATTTGAACCAATTCAATCAGTTTGAGTCGAGAGCCTCTGGCGTGTGTGCAGACCCCCTGTCTCCCCCAGTCTGCTAGGAGATGGTCTGGGGTCTGTGACAGCAGCAGGGGCACAGCGAGGAGCTGGCATCTGGCCTCTGCCTTCCCAGGGATTTGGAGCTCTGGGGCCTTGACCGAATCTGCCTGTGGCCACCCCAGCTGATGTCCCTCCTGCTGTTAAGCTGCGGTCAGGGCCAGTGGCCTCTGACTATGGTTCTCTGAGGGGACGGCCACCTTCCAGAACCTTCACCCATGACCCTCCCGGATACGGGGCCCTGCGCGGGACCTCAGACCCGCACTAGAGACATGTTTTATTGCTTTATTTGTTTCTAATCTGGACAGAGGCCCTGCCTGGCCTTCGGTGGCGGTTTTGTCCAGTTGGGCATTTTTGTTTTCATTGTAGCTGCTTATTTTTACTGCTTTATCTTTGCCTTTTATTGAGTAATTTTTTTCCAGCTTACTTTACCTTGTTTGTTTGTTCCTCTCTTATCTATAACTTATCCCTGGGAAATAAGAAGTGACAGCCTGAGATTTGAAGGCTGACCCCGGCGACACAGGGAGGGCTTGGGACGTTCTCAGTGGTTCTGAGTTCAGCAGAAGCCCGACAGCAAGCAGGTACCCGATGGCCGCCCTGGGGAAGCGGCCGGCTACAGCACTTCTAGAAATTTCATAGCAAGTGTGCCCTGGGATCATTCACGCCTGTGGCCTGACACCATGCTCCCCTGACCTGGGGCGGGGTCCCACCCGGGGTGGACCGCTGTGTTCCACGTACAAACCCTCTGCAGCGGCCAAGCCAGTGCGCTCCCCGTCCCCAGCCTCACCAGGCACACCCCCATCTCTCCGCCCCTGACTGTGGCGGTGTCCACCTTCTGCTCTGCCTGTCCACCTTGGGCACCTCCTCACCTCACACACTCGCTCTGTGAGGTCTGCCCCTGGGGTTCCCGCTGTCCCAGAAGACTGTGGGCATTCGCAGTGCATACATTTGCACAACTTTCCAGTCCCACACTTACAATCTGATTGTCCTGGCAAGGATCTCACTGACTTGCCAGCATGGACCATAGGCCATAAGAGAAATACAAAAGGTAGTCAAGACGTGAAGAGGAAAGAGATGCATGTGCCCCTACCGTGGAGGGTAGGGTCAAAATCGTGATGGACCAACTGAATTCCAGAACTTCTTGTGATCCAAGGTAAACAATGAAACACGAGCTTCCCAGAATCGACCACCAGAGAGAAGGCGTTCCTCGTGTTTCTAAACTGCCTCCCTGCTGTGGGTCCGGCCCAGGCTGGAGCGCTCAGATCGTCCTGCACTCGGGGACTCAGCGCCTGGGACCTGGACACGGCCCACGCCCACTGACTGTGGGGACGGAGGCCGTCCCTGGATTGAGTTGAAATGCCTGCACATACACATGTCCTTCTCTGTTCCAAGGAGGAACTGAAATTCTCGTGACTTCACTGAAGTCTCATAATTCTCTCTCCTTGCACATTGACCTCAGCGGCTACCAAGGGTTTATTCCGCTTTGCAACTTGTTGACCGAGTTCTTGCTTGAATTTGGAGCACGACTTCAGGGTAAGTCTGCACCATGAGGAATGATATTTGATGATTGAAAACAATCTTAAAAATGAGTCCTTATGCTTTTAATAATATAATTGGTATATATTCAAAGTAGTAACAAACAAACTAGGTTGCTTAAACCACAGAAAGCTATTCCTTCACAGTTTTAAGGCTAATAGTACAAAATCAAGGTGTCCGCAAGGCTGTGCTCACCTGAAGCTCTAGCGGGCAAGGCCCCCTTCCCCTGGCTCGCGGACACAGCGCTGAGCTCTGTCCCCCTCGGCGTGATGCTCTTTCCTGTGTGCAAATTCCTCTCTTCTTGAAAGGACACCAGTCATTGGGTGGGGCCCCGCCAATTCCAGTGTGACTTTGTCTGAACCAGGACACATATGAAAAGACTTGTTTCCAAAGAAGGTTCCATTCCAAGGGCCTGGGTGGGCAGGGGTTTGGAGGGGATGGATTTCAACCCAGCACAACTGGCTAACATAGGCATGCATTGCAAAAAGCGTGCTGCCCGAGTGACGTTGCTAACGTTGGAGTCCTTTGGTCTTAGAGACCGCAGTGATGCCGAGCGCTGAGCTGTGTCGTCTGAGAGACAAGATGGCTTGCTGCGGGGTACACAGCCATGGTCTTGAGACCTGGAGATGGACGGGCTGGACGTTCCTGGACCCCCACTTCCCATCTCTGGGGGATGGGCAAGTCACTTCACCTCCCTGAGACCATGTTTCTCCAAGTAAAACTACTCAACAAATACCTATTTCAAAACTACAGTGCACTGGGTATGGGCCGTGCCCTTAATAAATAGATCGATCTTCCCGAGAGGCAGCTCATCTAGTGAGGCAAGGAAACGTCTGGAAGTCACAGAGGAAAACGGAGGACTGGAGAATAGTCCCTGCTCTGGCCGAGGGGTTAGGTCAGCATCAGAGAAACAGGAGGGGGGACAGGTGCGCCGAGCCTCTGGAGTTGCCGGGTGAAGTTCCCTGCGCTGGAGCGAGCATGAGCAGACAGCAGAGGTGAAGACCACGGGGCGCGCTCGGGGCCGTGACGGAGAGTGTGGGGCCGGGGAGGTCGGGGAGTGGGGAGGTGCAGAGCCCCATGAGGTTAACTCTTCTGCGCATGGGAGCGGCCCCAGGGTCGGAGGTCTGCGTTCCGGCACACGAATCTGGGCTCCTCGGAGAAGTGGGTGGGGTGGAGAGATTTACCCAGGAATCGAAGTTAGTTGCTTCGGTGGCGGTACTGGGAGAGGGAGGACCTAGCAGGAAGCCCAGACAGCGCGTCCAGGGGGCCGATGGCGCCCAGGCTGCGGGTGGGCCAGGGCGGGGCTGGAGGGCGGACGGGTGTATTTGAGCATGGCGGGGCTGGAGCTTGGGGCCGGAAGACACGTGAGCCCAGCCTGGTCCATGCGGACCAGCCCCCTTCCTCGGAGTGGGGATGCTAATCCACCTGCCGGGAAGACGGGACTGAGCCGTCTGGCACGAGGAGGGAGAGGTCCTGTCCAGAGGATGGAAAGTGGAGAGCGCTGGACGCCACACGGGTCAGGCTGGCCTGGGGCCCCTGCGGCGTGATGGGCGTCACCAGCCTTCATCTCCTCCCGTCCAGGTGTTAGGAGCTCTGGTGCGCGCACGTCTTAGACCAGCGTGTTGAGATTAGCCCGCGGAGCCTGGACACGGAAGACGGAATCGCTTTCTGCTGTTCCAATGGGGCTTGGGGATGCCGCAAGCCTTCCTTGGTGTTTCTCATTTGAACAGAGCCTGATTAGAGGCGAGCCCCAGGGCAAGCGGGTAGCCTCCATGGAAGGAGGGTGGAGGCCCGGATCCCCCCGCCCCAGAGCGCTGTGGGGGCCCAGGGCCATGACCACGGCCGCGCAGGCAGGTCCCCCAGCACCCGGCCAGCCCTCTTCACCCTTGGGAGCCAGGCAGGGCCCACACTGTTCGTTTCTCGCGTGTGCCCTCCTGCCGCGGCCTCGGCAACAAAGGGAGTGTGAGCAGACCCAAAGTCACCCCCACGACAAACAGCAAGCACCCCCTCTGCTCCCCTCTCCCGTGACTAAGCGGTTACGTTCTCCCCAACCAGAGAGACAGATGAAGCGAGTTTATTAATAAAAGTCCCGTCAGGGAGATTGGAAATGAATGATTAGTGAAATCCACTCCATTTTACTTATAGACAGACCCCCCTCATGGAGAGGCATCTGGGAAGGGCAGGAATCCCCGAGAAGGTTGGGGATGGAAGCATCTGGAAGCTGTTTGCGATATGGATTAGGAGTCGAGCTGCACTCAGACACCGCCTCCAGCCACACAGGCTCGCTCTGCGGAGGGGAAATATGCTGCTTGTTTACAGTGTTCCTTTTCCCTTTGCTTGTTATCTGTTTTATTTCTTCCTCGGTGCCCGCCCCCCCGCCATTCATGTGCAATTACGTCTGCACAGATCTGCCAGCTGCGGGGCTTGTTAACCGCGCTCACCTCGCAAGCTGTCGGCAGAACTGCCAGGAAGGAGGCCGGGCCGGGCACACGTGTTTACATCGTCTTCCGATTTGGCGTTTAGAAAAAAAAAATGTGGTTTTCTTTTCTTTTCTTTTTTTTTTTTTTTCACTATAGACTGGCCAGAGCAAGCAAATGAGAAATGTGGGCACTGAAGACACATCCATGAGCGCACACGTGCTCGCACACACGGTCTAAGCCGCACACACGCGTGGCATCCCCGGCACACGCACACACACGCGTCTCACACACGCACACGCTGGTGCTCATCCCCACGTCCAAGGACAAAGGCCGTTGTTTTCTCGCATGATTGGTGCATCTCTTCAAGACTCCTGCAAATTGAATTTTTAAGTCTCCGATTTCTACATCTGGAAAACATTCTCCCGGGGCCTTTTTATGAATGTTGCCAATTCCATAATTTGTGAAGTATGATTGTTCTGAGACAATACTGGTCTCTTTGATAATAGCAAAATGTCTCCCATTTTTCACAAATGACTCAGAAATCATTGTGGCCGATGAAATCCGTCCACCCCAAGTTAGTGATAGGAGTTCTTGCCTTCGCTCTGTAAGGAGGAACAATCACAAATCCGATTTTATCTTTGACATCAAACAACAGCAATGAGTGAGTCGTCTTGACGGGAGGCCCATGCTGTGGGGCGGCCATAGAGGCCAACGTGGGAACAGGCCACCTCGGTGCTGGGCAAGAGCCGAGGAGGGGCCCTTTGGTGCACGAGCTTCTGCCTCTTCCTCTGTGGGTGACCTTAGGCAAGGACACTCCACATGCTCCCTGTGAACACCAGGAAAAGGGTTCAGCCTGTTTTTAGTGCTCGCTGTTACACACGCCAAATTGTCCCGGCGTTGGCTTCTCTCCTGCCCAACAGCCATTCACATTATTTTTCTCTTCTTTGTCCTTTCCTGGTTCCGGAGCTTAGAAATCCTGTGTGTGAGTCTTCCTGTCTATAGTTGGGATCTGCTAGTTTCCTGTAAAGGGCCAGTGGCAAATGTGTCAGGTTTTGCAGACCACAGGGCCTCCGTGGTAACTACTGGACCCCTCATTGTCATGCAAAGTGGCCTTGGACAATATATAAATGAACCAGTGTGGCTGTGTGCCAATAAAACTTTATTTGCAAAACAGGTGGTGGCCGGAGTTGGCTCACAGTCCCCACAGCTGGACTAGAGAGGTTTTTCTGGGCACCGAGCGACTTCTATGGATATCATGAAGACTATTTATTTTAGATATTAAAAGTATGCTTACTGCAAATTAGGAAATCCACAGTTGTACAGCCAGAGTACTTGGTGTCCTAGCCAGATGGTGCCCTGGCAGTATTTTCTGTGCCCCTGGAGCAAAGCAGAGACCATCTCTTCCCCTGTAAATTATTTTCTCAACTCTTAATAGTCAATACAACTCATTTATTTCTATCTCCTATAACTTTTCTGGGAATAACATGTGCCATCCAAACTCTTAGGTGCATAAAACATAGCACAACATAACAAATGCTATCTGCAATCATACGAAGGTTTGTAATTTAGCTGCGTCGATGAACATAAACAAGACTGAAAACAAGGACTCATGTGTTTTTATTATTATTATTTCTTCTCTTTTCTTTTGCTTTCTTTCTTTTCTTTCTTTCTTTTTTTTTTTTTTTTTTTTTTACTGTATGAGTGAAAGTTAAATAACAAGAAATGGATGGTTGCATTCAGCAAATAACTAATCTAACGGGAAGGTCGGTAGAGCTCGGCCACGACACAGATCATTAACGCAAAACCCAAATAGCTCCCTGAAACCTACATTTCTAGAAGTTTTGCTTAGACAAGTAGACGTGTGAAGGAAACTATTCACATCTGTAATATCAGAACACAGAAGTCAAGATAATTTAAAAAGTGGTGGACCTGTTGCCTTTGAAAAAATACTTACGTTTTGAAGATACTTTCACAGATGAATTTGGTTTCACCTAACTTAACTCTGTGTAGATGGCCAGATTTTTAAAACACTAACAGATTGTAAAACTTACCGGTGTTTCAGGTCAAACATGTCCCCAGCAGCTCCAGTGTTTCTGCCATCCGTCTGTGTGGCTCACTGGGCAGCACATGTGCGACGGCGGTGCAGCCCCGGATGCACAGATCTATTGCCCAACAATCAATCACCATACTAATCTTTTGGTGTGCATTCACTCACTCACTCAACAACCTCATTCACTGAGGACCGGCTTGGTGTCAAGCGCCGCGCTTTTCGGGGGATACAACATTGACCAGGATCTCCGTTGCTTACGGTCCAATGAGGGAGGCAGGCACGCCCGCAGCTCGTGTTGCCGGTTGGGAAGTGGGCACCGCAGAGGAACACACAGTGGTGGTGTTCAGTCAGCAGTGGTGACGGACGGGGCACCGACCAAGATCCATCGCCAACGGTAGTCACAGGGGGAGCCGGGGGTGCACGGCGCTGTTTACCTACCCCAGCACCGGAGAGACAGTGGCGTCGAGTTCCCGTCCTGCCTGGGGAACCTCGCAGCCGTCGGCATCAAACACTAGGAAGCGACTTTTCAGCTGATGCTTTGACAATATCAGCTGCACATCTGGGCCTATACCCAGCTTCAGAACTGACGAACTTTTAGGGACACACTCCTGTTTCATAAACTTCAGCTAAGCTTCCCGCGTCTTGCAGTGCAATGACCTGAAGGAGACCGACGTTTCTGCCATCGTGACACTGACGGAGAGCGCGAGGTCATGCCGGTATTCCCCTTCGTGGTGAATGATGTCATCTTGTCGCCTTCACTCAAACGCCCATCCCCGCACCCCCGCACCCCCGCACCCCTGCATTTGTTCATTTATTCATTCCCTCCACAAGTTTTGTTGAGCAACAAGCATGATGCTTCTTCTGGATAATACAAAATCAAATTCCTTACTATCAGATGCTCCGAGCCCAGTGACAACAGCAGGCACAGTCGTGGCTTGGGGCTGGGACGGCTCTGTGCACAGCAGATCATCAGCCTAGAAGAAAAGCACCTGATCCAGAAAGGAAAGACTTTTCTGCACTAGAGATGCTGTGGACCAGGCTTACACGGTGGCAATTTGCCAGTTTGCCGGGATGGGCATGAGTGGCAGAAAGGTTCTTGGAGGAAAGCACACGGAGGCAGCCTAGGTTTGGGTTTCCGCCTCACTTAGCATTCCTGCAGCCACGGGCTACCATGCATGGGACCACGATTTCTGGATCACACTGAACATTACTGTTAATATTTTACATCATTCTCCATCTGCTAATGTGATGTACATTATCAGCTCTTCTTAAAAGATGGTGAGTGTTCTGTTTCCAAGGTGTTGATCTACACTCTTACAGTATCACTTAAAGCAATAAAAATTAGGCGGTTTAAAAGTAACAGAGTAACCAAGGAGCGGGCGGCTTTATCAGCGTATGTAAATGAGAAGCCCAGCGGGACGCGACTGCCCCCATGTCCTCTCCGCAAGGTGACCGCTCCACTCCCCTCCCCACTGCCTGGTTTGTCGCTGCAAGATGGCAGCCGCGGACCGCGCGTGCCCAGCCAGAGAGACCGGCTCATTTGCTATGTCTTGCAAACATTTCGACAGCCATTTAGGTTTAGGCTTTATGACTAGGTTTAAGCTAATTACAGCAGCAAGTAGGCCAACTTGTCGTAGGGGACAGATCTGGGCCTGGTTGCAGAGCCGACCTCCCAGGACCACAGTGCTCCTGGCAGAAACCTGGGAAGGGGGCGGTGGAGGGAGACCGCCTGATGGTTTCTGGACCAGTTTGACATGCCAGCCTTGCTTTGCAGCACCTAAGAAAGGGTGAATGTTTGAAATGACGGAATTCTATCCTCTGGTGACTTAAGCAGAATTTCTAGAGCTCTTTTGTGCTGTAACTAAGGTGTCGATCAAGAAAATGCCAGCCCAGGAAATGCATCTTCCATATTCCCTTGCTATAAGTTTTTACTCAAAATCCTTTACGGCACCTTCCTGGGAATGTGGTTGTACATCAGCTGTAAGTACCCAGTCCGCCGATGAGCGCACACAGCCGGATCTACCCCCAAAGTTGTTGCAATTTCCTTTAAATTCTTTACCTTTGCTGTTTCTCAGGGAAGACCGTTAGGAAACGGCAAAGCAATGGTCACATTTATGAAATTTAGTGACACCCCAAAAGGCCTTTGAATCTTGGTACAGAGCCAAAAATGAAAAAACTCGTCCTGCCCTCTTGGATTTGACAGCACTTCTCACGGCTGTAAGCCGGACGGGAGTGATCGTGCTGTGCTTTAGAATTTATGTTGTCCGTCACGTTTTCTAAACGGCTTCCAGCTATGAGGCGCTCATTACAGAACCCCGTGTGCTAAGTCAGAGTGAGGAAACTGAGGCCCAGAACATTTGTGCGAGCTGCCTGACGTCCCAGGGTCGCTGACCTATTCACATGCTGTAGCCGGTCGGTGCACTGCAGTTTCCACGATAATGTTGGTCCAAAGGTGTGGAGAAGAGGCGTGCTCACACACACACATGCACACACACATGCACACACGCACACAAGTGCACACGGAGGCACACACACAACACATACGGGCACACACAGGGAGTTTGAATCCAAATTCGTTTCTTGTGAAGCCAGCATGCGGCATCCTGAGTGGTATATTATAGGGAAACCAGTAGGGAATGATTCCACTGGCTGAAACAGCAAATGATCTACGGCCCCATGAAGCAAGGTGTCTGGGGACCAGCGATGCTGGTGTTGATTTACTCAGGATTTAGAAATGCGCGCCCCCGCGTCTCTCCATCTTCAGCTCACGGGTCCTCAGTGCGCCGGGCTCGGGCCTCCTCATGGTCAAGGAGCCAGAAGGCCAGACTACATATTTTACAAGATCATGCAGGAATAAATAAAATGATTCCTTCTCCTGTGCTTTATTCATCAAAGTAGAAAATATTTCCCAGAGCACTCTCAACAAATGTGTTTTTAGAGACTGATTAACTGGAGTTGTCACAAGCTCACAGTTATGTCTACTGAGTCTCCTGAAAGACAACTGGCCATTGTGTCTGATGGAACAAATTTGACCTACTCCTAGGCTGGGCCGACCTTGGTGTGGGTCTGGGTTTGGTCTGGGCTGGGGCTGGGCTGGGGCTGGAGTTTGGTCTGGGCTAGATCAGGGCCGTGGCTGGGGTTCTACTGGGTCTGGGCTGGGTTTAGGCTGGGTCTGGTTTCGGTCTGCACTGGGGCTGGGCTGGGGCTGCTCTGGGGCTTCTCGGGACTGGGCTGGGGCTGCTCTGGGTCTAGGTTGAGGCCTGTCTGGGCTTGGGTCTGAGCAGGGATGTTTTGGGTCCGGGGCAGCTGATCTAGGCTGGGCTGTGTCTGCTGTAGTTCTTGGCTGGGGCTGGCCTGGGCTGGAGCTGGGTTGGGTCTGGGATGTGTCTGGTCTGAGCTGGGCTAGGATTGGGGCTGGGCCGCCTTGTCTGAGATTTTCGGCAAAGCCAGAGAACAATTTCAGAACAAACCAGACTGGAGCCCATCCTCTCTTCCATTATAGCGTGAGGGACTATTTTCTCCATTTTATTCTCCATTAGATTTCTCTCAATATGAGATTGCTGACCCAATTTCAGACCATGACCGATGTGCGTGGGGCGGGTTGTAAGGACTGAGAAATTTAGGATACTTCAAAGTCATTTTACAAAGAATATGCATCATACAGAGTTGTAGTACCTATAGCAGACCTTATTCTAGACTTTGAATTTGTTTCTACTCCATTATATTATTGGTGAATGCTCTAAGTGTGTAATGTAGCATCTTATAGTTCTGGAAGTTGTAGATCTGAGATGCCTCTCACTGGGCAAAAATCAAGGCATCACCAGGGCTGTATTCCTTCTGGAGCTTCAGGGAAGAATGCATTTTCTTGCCTCTCACAGCTCCTAAAATGTACCTGCATTTCCTGTCTCATGGCCACCTCCCAACTTCAAAGAAAGAAACGTCCATTTGAGTGCTTCTAGCTCATGTTGTTGTAACCCTGACCCTCTGCTTTCCCCTTCCACATTTAAAGACCTGTGATTACATGAAACCAGAGGAAAATCCAGAACAATCTCCCTATCTTAAGGTCATCTGATCAGAAGATTTAATCCCATCTGCAACCTTAAGTCTGCTTTGCTATGTATCCTACTATACCCGTCGGTTTGGGGGATAATCGTAGGGACTTTTTAGGGCCATTATTCTGCCTACCACATTTACTATAAAACCTAAAACAACCATTGAAACAACAGAACAAAGGGTTACAGCTAATAAATCAGGAAAAATAAAATTATAAAATACACTATATTCCTTTAACACATAGGAAACCAAATAAAGAAGTAAACAGACAAAAAACAGAGGGCACATAGAGAAAACTCTGGCAAGACCAGTAATCCCGTGAAATGAGATTGATCTCAGTAAACAGAATGAAAAGCCAGTGACTCTCAGGTTAGATAACAAGCCCTCCATCCCTCCCACACACATTAAATTTAAAGACACAAATGGATTGAAAATAAAAGGATGGGAAATTATATACCATGTTAACACTAATAAGAAGAAAGTTGGTGTCCGTATGTAAATAGCATTAGATTACAGAGAAAATGGTGTTATCGGAAAAGAAGTTCATTTCCTAATGATCAAAGTCCTGTTGAACAGGAGGACATAGCAATTCTAAACATTTATACACCTAATAACACAGCTTTGAAACACAGGAAGCAAAAATCTCCTAGTACTGCAGGGAGAAAGGGGCACATCACAATTAATGCTAAAGATTTCCTTGCCCCGTCTCAGTAGCTTCTAGAAGAATCTGACAGAAAATCAGGAGGGGCTATAGAAAAATCGAGCGATGCAATTGGTCAACTTGACCTCATTGTTATTAAGAGAACATCCCACCACCAACAAAGAACACACATTCTGCTCAAGTGCACACGGAGAATTGGTTGGGACAGACTCCAGGCTCGGCCATAAAAGAAGTCTGAATACATTTAAAAGGGTTCAAGTCATACAGGCTGGTGCTTTGCAACAATGGGGTTGAATTAGGAATCAATAGCAGAGAGAAGTCTGGAGAATTCCCAGCGACCTGGAAGCAAATGACACGTTTCTTTCAGAATCCCATGGGCCAAAGAAGAAATCAAAATGAAGACTGGAAATGCTAGATGCTGTACATCAGCTCAGGTAGGACGCGCAGCATCGTGTGTGCTGCGTCATGGCCCAGCGCTAGAATCAAAGGATGGGCTCGACGCGTCGGCCTCAGCTGCCGCCTCAACACAGTAGAGGAAGAGGAGCGAAGCAAACTGAGAGTAAGCAGAAGACAAGAAATAATAAAGATTAGAGCTGACATCAATGGAATGGAAAACAGAAATACAATAGAGAAAATCAGTGGAACCAAAAACTGGTTTTTTTGAGAAGATCGATAAAATTGATAAACCTCTAGACGGAGCGATCAAGAGAAAACAGTGCAGACATTTACCAATATCAAGAATGAGAACATTGACGTCACCAGTTTCTATGGATATGAAAAGAATTATAAAGAAATGGAAATAACTCTATGCCAGCCAATTTGAAAACCTAGATGACAACCGAGGTCGGCAACTTCGTGAGAGGCACTCAAGAAGCTACCAAACTCTCACTTAAGAAGAAACAGGACACCTTAATAGCTCTATGCTCATTAGAGCAATTAAACTTGTTTAAAAAAAAAAAAAAAAGACTTTCCCACAAAGAGAACTCCAGGCTCGGATGGCTTCACTGGTGAATTCTGAGAAAACACGTACGGGGACTGAACGCTGCTTTTTCCATCAGCTCTCCCATGAAACTGGAGAAGAGCGAACGTTTCTCAACTAATTCTTTAAAGCCAGTTTTACTCCGATATCAAAACCAGGAAAATATATTTCATCCTCAAACCAGCATCCCTTGTGAACGTACATGCAAACATTTGAAACAAAGTTTTGGTGAATTCAACCCCAAAATATAGGCTAACATATCAAGATAGAGTGAGGTTGATCTTCAAATGCAAGGTTGATTCAACATTTGAAAATCAATCAATCAAACAACTAAAGGAAGAAATTTACATTATTATCTCTGTAGAGAAAAATTATTTGACAAAATCCAATATCCATACTTGATAAATTATCTCAGCAAACTAGGAATAATCTTCCATACCTTGATAAAGGGCATTTATGTAAAATTTCAGCTAACATGATACTAAATAATGAATGACCAAATGCTTTCCCACTAAAATTAGGAAGATGATTTATATTCAGCACTGTACTAGGGGTTCTAGCCCATAATTCAAGAAAAAGAAATGAACGGCATCCAGATTAGGAAGGAGGTAGTGAAACAGCCTCTATTTGTGGTCAAAATAAACTTCTCTCTATAAAATCCAGTCACAGCAGCAAATTCGGGTGAGGACGAGGAGCTCCAGAAACTCTCCCCGGCTGCTGGGAGAGCGTCATGGTGCGGCCACATGGGAAGACACTTGGGCAGTTCTTCTAAAACTAACTGTACTCTTACCAGACGACCCAGCAGTTGTGTTCCTTGGCATCTTTCCAAATGGTTTTGAACATTTATTTCCATCTAAAAACTTGCACATGGATACATAGAGCCGTGCTAGTCATAATTTCCAAAATTTTGCAACAACCGAAATGTCCTTCGTGGGCTAATGCATGAATAAGCTATATTATGTCTAAACGAAGGAATATTATTCAGCACTAAAACGGGAGGAGCCACCTGGCCATGAGAAGACAGAGGAACCCTGAATGCAATCCCTAAGTGAAAGAAGCCAGTCTGGAAAGGCTACACACTACATGATTTCAAGCAGAGAACATCATAGAAAATGCAAAACTATGGAGAAAATAAAAGGGCCCTTGGTTGTTGGTACTGGAAGGAGGGAGAAATGAGTAGGCACGGCACCGAGGGTTTTAGGGCAGCAAAAGTACCTCGTGGGACACTCTCATGGTGGATACATGTCATTGCCCCTTGCCCAAGCCCCCGGAGTGCGTATCACCAGGAGCGAACCCTACCGTAAACTGTGGCTGTGGGTGATAACGAAGTATGGGTGTAAGTTCCTCGACTCTATCACATGGACTAGACTGGTGGCAGCGTTGCTGATGGGTCAGGCTACGCACGTGCGAGGTCAGGGTGTGCGAGGTCAGGGTGTGCGTGGGAAATCCGTCATCCTCTCAAGTTTGCTGTGAAACTGAAACTACTCTGGAAAATAAACTGTATTGAAAACATCAGTATTTTTCAAGAAATCTACAGTGGGCCGGTGTCATTGAGTTCTTCAGTCAAACTCTCTAATATTTGACCTTTGAATTTAGGTCAGTTTTTTTTTTTTTTTTTTTGCAAGAATAAAAAACCATTGACTGAAAATTATACAGTGGAATTAAGATTTAATTAGTCTCACCATCATTGCAACCAAATCCAATACTGTGTCTGTTCCACAAACTTCTTTTTTGTTTTTCCTTTGTCTTCATAAGACTTAAGAAAGTATGCTCCTTTTCTTAACACATAATCATTTGCAGCAATGTGTTACTTAAGACCTACAGCCGGAGTGGAGATGTCATTGTCTTGTGATGTAACCTGTGCGAAGTCTAGGTCTGCAGCTCAGGAAAGTGGCTCACTCCCCTCTCCACAGCCTCCGAGGTGCATGAGGCCTCTCTTGCAGAGGCTCCTGCCGCGTGACACCCCGCATTAGTATATTATTGCATAAGTAATGACTCAGGGACTAGGGCATAAGAAAGATGGATAATTTACAAAGAAAGTCAATCAATAAATAAACTGTCCCTAACCAGCTCGAGAGCTGGCAGAATGACATTCCATTATCCTGTCAGGCATATTGCAATCAAAAGCGTGAAGCCTCAAAGGGTAGGGCACCTGCCCGCCCCACGCCCTCTCCATGCAGAGCCCCCGGTGGGTGAACTTCCTCCTCTGCGCCTGTAGCCGGGGGCGTCCTGTGCACCCACTTCCAGATACATATTTGTGTGGGTTCAATCCATAACACAGTGTGGCTCAGGTCCGCTGGGTGGGACAGTTGCCCCCGGTGACAGCGGCGGTGACAGTACCGTGTCACCGGGCGTCTGACAGCTGATCCTCCACAGACAGCGCTGTCAGAGAATCAGAGACTTCCACATGCACCAGTGAAATTAACTTCTGTGAGTCTGACATTTCCCACAATCGATACTCACAGGGTCCTTGTCTCCAGGATCAAAATTCATAAATCAAAAGCAGAGAGCATGAAATAAGGTATTTGATAAATCCATTAACTGGAGTGGCGGTGTACTTCTGTCACTGTCTGCGGTACCCTCACGTGAGCAGAGCCCTCCGGATTGGCTGCGGGGTGACGCAGGGGTTGTTGCTGCTGGTCCATACCTTCTTAAGGACACTGTTCCTACCTAGAGGGCATTCTTGTTTCAGAGCAGCAATTAATTCTGTGCTCTTTCTCTGGGATCCAGCCTGGATGGAGAGAAGGCTTGGTTTCAGGAAGCAGAAATCCAACTGGTAGTTCGCAGTGGAGAACGGCCTTTGTCTTCCCAGGCAGAGAAACACTGGACAAGCAGTACACACGGAGTGCGCATGTGTGTTGTACCTGTGTGCTCTGCGTGTGCACTGTGTGTACTCTGTGTGTGCATTGTGTATGTGCTCTGTGTGTGTGCACTGTGCGTACTCTGTGTGTGCATTGTGTATGTGCTCTGTGTGTGTACACTGTGTATACTCTGTGTATGCTGTTTATAGTCTGTGTATACATTGTATATACTCCATGTGCATACTGCACATTCTCTGTGCATATATATCGTGTACACTGTATGTATGATGTATGCGCTCCATATGTGTACACTACATATGCTCTGTATGTATCCTGTATGTTGTGTACATGCTTGGGCTCTGAGTAGGTACATGCATATGCACGTGTGCATGGGAATCCCACAGCCACCCCTGCCCCTCTCACTGTCCTGATCTCATCCTGGGCTCCAGGCCTTTCATGTGTGAAAATGCCTGGTTGTGCATCATCTCCCCATAGGAAACCAGGCGGATCGAGCTACTGAGCATCTGAAACACAGCCATCCCTTCTGGACGGTGTGTCATGGACCTTGCTGCCGTCAGATCTACTTTATTATCTCATGCTGCACATTGTCTGACAGTACAGCAGCTACTTGCTCCTTCTCTGCACAGAACAATGAGACCAAACACTTCAAAAAGGAAGTAAGTTAATATCAAATTGTAATTCTTAACTCTGCCCTCATGGAGCTAGAGGTCCTTTAGGAAGGCTTGAATCTGTGAATAGAGCCTGTGTAGTGCTGGAAATAGCTTTCATCAGAAAATAAGAAAAATCAGCAGAACTTGGTGTAAGCCTTGGCGTCTCCTCGGTGCAGGGTTAGCCTGCATACGTGTGTCCGGGCCCCGCAGTCCTCACGGAGCCCTGGAGGCCCTGCTGCTAACTGAGATGACCAGGTATGGGGTATTGAGAGGCAGCCCAGCTGAGGCTCATGCTGTGCCTTCGAAATGTACAACGTGGGCAAGTTTTCCCTACGACTAGAAGAAAACTACAAATCCCATGAATTTTTGGTAAAGTTTTATGGAATAAAACGTCTTATAATCTATGGTAAAAACATGTTTTCAATCCCATGGTTAAAACACTGATACTGAACAAAACTTCTGTCTTGTCCAAACGGAGCTGGGTGCGGGCTGTGCACCTGTCCTTGGGCAGGGTGGGGGCCCGGTGCTTTCCTCTGCTGCATCTCTGCTCCCCCAGGAGTTCCAAGTTCTGGGTGTGGTGTTGATCACTGACCCTCAAAGTTAGCAGGAGAGGAGGTGGCGGGAAAAGTCTGCTGACGTGGCCTTGTGATGTGACGTCCCCACACCCTAGGAGGCGCATGGATCCCTGTCATTGACGTAAAGCATGGGGGCACCCCTCCCAGACACACTCTTCCTCTGGAGGATGTTCCTCCCAGAATCATCCCTCTCAAACTCCTCTAGAAATCTTCTTCATACACTCAGACAGGAGGTGAGTTTCAAGAAACGTGAAACCATTTCTTATAGTTGGTGAAAACATGTTTCCCCTTGTTCTGGCTTCTCACTTTGCACGTGGTGGGGGAGTCAAACCTTGGGAGCGCCCATCCTGTCGCCCATGATTGCTCACGATGGCAGGAGTAATACCGCCAGGGCCCAAATTCCTCTCAAAGAAGCACCGGAGGTTTGCGCAGGAGGGAGTTCCCAAAGAAATTGGGAATGTCCCAGGCATTGAGCGGGGAAAGCGTGGACAGGCAGTAGGAAGGTGAGAAGTGGGAGGCCAGTGAGAAAGCAGGAAGCGTCGGGTGGACATCACAACGTGACAGAGGTGCAGGGCATCAGCGTGCCTCTCGGGCATCACAAC
>NC_081564.1:90008049-90067869 GCF_022355385.1 Mustela nigripes | reverse complement strand
GTGACAGAGGCGCAGGGCATCAGCGTGCCTCTCGGGCGTCACAGTGTGACAGAGGCGCAGGGCATCAGCGTGCCTCTCGGGCGTCACAGTGTGACAGAGGCGCAGGGCATCAGCGTGCCTCTCGGGCGTCACAACGTGACAGAGGCGCAGGGGCATCAACGTGCCTCTCCGGGCTGCGTTCCCCCGGGTGTTGTCTGTTATTAAGGAAAAGGATGGCTGTGTGTGGCTGGAGGTGTGGGGCCCCCGCAAGGCGACATGCCACCAAGCCTGGAGGAGAAGGTGTGGGCATCCCAGTCCCCGCGAGCCCTGCCCCACCCATGGCATAGGTCTGTCTCCTGTTTGTTCCCTTTCTGCAAGCTGCACTTTGTCTCTAAAATGAGTTTAAATACCCCCTCCCCAACACTTGTTCCATCCAGCTGTGGGACAGGGCGGTTGGTCTTATTTTTCATGATGCTGACTGTTGTGGCAGGGGACAAGCCTTAGATTTTCACTCATCCTGAAATTTCTCACGCCCTTCCTTTAGTTCTAGAGGGTCAGTACTGTTTTTTCTTTGTCGGAGGGACAAAGGAAAGGAATAGTTATTTCACGTAGATTGTTACAGGAGAGAGGATACTGGGCGCTGGAGACGATGGGCTGAATGTGGGGGTCCTGAGTGTGACTGGTCTCCCTGGCATCAGGCATAGGTCCCAGGGCACAGAGCAGAGCCGGGTGAGTCAGTGGGGACAGTGCCAGGCCCGGGCAGGAGCAGCCGTACGGGCCCGTCTGCCTGTCAGCATGGCTGAGGCTCTGCCACAGTAACAAAGAGTCCCCTCTCTCTGCTTTAAAAGTGGAAGGTTGACTTTGCCTTCCTCAGACCACGACAAGCTCTGCCCATCACAGCCCCGCGGGGCAGATGGAGCGGATGGGGACTGAGAGACAGCCTGAGCCACACGGGGAAGATGGAGAGAAGCAGCATCCTCCTTGGACACTTGTGCTCTCAGCCCGGAACTGACAAGTGTGCCCACACCCACCACCACCATTGCCGAAGTCTCCACCAGCCTGAGGAGGGCAAGAGATGGACCCTAATCCATTCCAGGAGGGGCAGAGCAGTATTCTTGGGTGAAGGCACCCGGAAAGAATGGGGGCGACCAGAGGGTGAGCGGGAATGCAGGAGGAACGCAGGACATTAAACCAGGGGACCTTATTGCTCTCGTGGAACCTAAGAAGATATAAGTTTGCTCAACACAGGAGGCAGGCCCCGCAGTGTGCGCAAGACGGCCAGGCTTCCATTTCCTCCATGACAGGGTCGTGCACACACCCCTTGTGAAGCCCAGCACCTTCCACCTGGGCAGGCTGCCCCAGCCCCTCATGGGGAGCTGCGGATCCCGTCCTGGGCAGCTTTGCCCCTGACGTCCCCACAGAAGCCACCTGGATCCCCGCCATGGGCGGGTGTGAGCTGCACACCTGCCATCAAGCTTCCCTCATGGAAGCAAACCTTTTAAAAAACGTTGTTCACCTGACTCCATGACACATACATTGTCCCCATAACACCTCAAAACTACTGAAACCAGACTATCAGACAAGCTTTTCTTTCTTTATTTTCCAAAGTGAAAAATGCACTAGGACCTTGATTTCATCTCATTGTTTTGACTTAAAAGCTCAGGTGTGACCCACCGCCTGACCAATCCAAGGGTCAATGGACGTGAGGAAAAGTGTAACATCACATAAAGATTCCATTTGCGAGCGCTCCGACAGATCGCGCTTTAGGTCTGCATCGAACACCTCGGTTATGTTAGAAAATGACAATGTTTCTCCCACGGCGGTCCCTGCAAGCAGTGTCACAATACAGAGGCGTCACTTAAACAGCCTCACCGACCGTGTGCACACAGTCACTCCGGCGGCGTCCGCATGCTACACGCATCCAGCGGTCACACACGTCCAGTATCACACAGCAAAGCTCCGTGAGGGACTGTCTGTTCTTGCAATGAGGACGGCAAGCTGGCGTGCTTCCACGGCCCCAACGCAGGCCTGTAGCTGGGGTCCTGTGAGCACTGGCCAGGCTACGTAGCTCCGAGGCTAGGACAGTAACCTTGCGATCCCTTCTCTACCTATCAATCTGAACAACGTTGTTCAGATGTTGATACCAACATGCCTGATACTTTCTGCTTCTAATTACAAAAGCAGCCAATAATTGGGTTTTTTTCCTATGGATCCTCTGTCGTCTCCCGTGTCAATAGTGTGGCTTTCCAGACAGCTTCCATGTGTTCTGGCGGGTGCCCTTGAGAAAGATTTTGCTGTTATTTACATTCAATAAAGTTTTCCTTCTCTCTGCCTTGATTCCGTTGGCTTGCTTCCCCCACCCCTCCACAAGAATGTCTCTTTCTTCTAAGAGAGCAGGTATTTGAGAAGAAGACATAAATTGGAAAATAGATTTTCCTGTTTAAATGTTGGAACACTTGCATTATATGGTTTTAAAAACCTAAGCGGAACTCAACTTCTGGGAGCTAATAGCACATTGGGATTGTATTTGATTTGCCTTAGGGTGAGGCTTACCTCCAATATGTCCTCCAAGACTTCTCCCCAGAAGACACAGCCTGAGGTTGAACCAGAGGAGAAAGGCAGGCCTGCTCGTTGGCCGATAGGTTCACTCTACATGAGGCGCATAGGCAGCCCCACTCCTGGATGGGGCCACTGTGCCAGAACTAGAGTCTACGCCTACAAGTCCCCCTGGCCAGGTAGATAGAGCTGTGGAGTCTGACTCAAAGGGAAACAGGGCTTCCTACCAGCAGATGATGCAGAGTCTGAAAGCGTGTGTGACTCTCAGAAGAAAATGGTCATTAGCACAGCCCAAACGTTTGTGGTTGTTGAACACATTATTCTCTTGTGCATCTCGAGGAACACATTTGTAAATCTGTGCTCTACGTCTTCTGGCAGAGTACAGGGTCAGTCCTTCTGCCTTTGGTTCAGGACCACACTGTTCTAGAATGGTTCCATCCCCACCTTATGCAACAGCATCCACAAGGTCCCTGCTGGGTTCTATTATTTTTCACAGTAGTTTGCTTCCCATCTCTGTGAAGACTGTGTGCACCTTACTCACTCTTGTGTGCACCTTACTTACTCTTGTGTGCCTGTTCAGGGGGTCATCTCTGTCCCCATCCCGCTGATGTTGGGCTTAACACCAGTCACTGAACTGTGATGTGTGTGTGTGTGTGTGTGTGTGTGTGTGTGTGTGTGGACTATGACTTGCATGCACATGTATGTGTATGCATGGTGTATGTGTGTGTGGACTGTGCTGTGTGCGCATGCACATGTGCATATAGGCACACGTGTCTGTGCGGGGAACACTATGGATGCCGCATCAGGCTAGCAAAGTTGAGAGCCGTTGTCTCTGTTGAACACTGTCCTTGTTCTGTCTCCATGATCATGATGGGGTGTCTTTCCTAAGAAAAAGACAGACAGACAGTGTGCAGTCCTGGGAAGAGATAGGACCTCACTCATATCACCAGTGGGAGTGAATAATGATACAACCTCTTTGGAAAACAGCCTGGTCATTTCTTAAAAAGTTAATCATAAGTTTATTATAAGACTCAACAATGCCAGTCCCGCCAAAGGGAAATGAGCACACGTGTCCATGTGAGGACATGTACGTGACCATTCACGTTGGCCCGATTCACAAAGCCCCCAAAAGGAAGCCACTTACATGTCCATCGATAGATGATGGTTAAACAAAGTACCTCAGTGGGGTCCTGCCATAGAAGGGGATGAAATACGAGCTCAGTAGACCTTGGGGGTGGACCTTGAGAATGTGGTTCTGAGTGCAAGGTCCAGACACAAAAACCATGTCTTGTACGTTTCCTTTTCTATGAAGTGTCCAGGAAGTGACAGCAAGCAGATCCATGGTTCGCAGGGCCACCATGAGCAGAGAGGAACTGTGGACACACGTTAGCATCACACATGTGTAATAAAGACATCCTAATCCAGCAGGTTTCCCGAGGAGCCACCAGATCCAATCCTCCAAGAGCTGAAGGTCGTGTATCAGAAGTCTCTGGGTTACAAGAAGAAAGAAAGGGGGTAGCCTCTCACCCTGAGCCAGAGATGAGAAGACATGGGCAGCAGAGGCACAGAGCCTTGGCCAAGCCACAGCCAGCATGAAGCCTGAGCAAGGGGTGGGTCTGGGCTGCTGTGAGCCCTGGATGGGGGATTTTTGTTATGCGGCATAACTCAGTAAAAGCGCACTGACGCAGAGCTCACGCCACGTTCCACCTCAGGTCTTCTGATCCGCGGCCCCACAGTGCCTCCCAGCAGCTGTTCTCTCTGTTCACGTAACGACGGCAGTCATGACGCACCGTCAGTGGGAAGTCTTGATGTTCTCAGGAGCAGCACGCCAGACTGGGACGCACTTGGCACTGGTGTCAAGGTCACACAAACCATGACCAAGGGAGGGTGATTTTGACCCTGGTCTGAATTTTGTCCCTTGCTCTGGGTCCTGAGTAATTAATGCGGTAGATGAGGCAGGACAAAGGACGTGTCCTGGAAGTAGCCATAACTGTAACCTTTGGCAGCACCTGGCAGGTGAAGAAGCCGGACCAAGCTTCCGGACAAGGGACCAGCATGGACAGAGCCCAAGGAAGGACTTAACCATGACTCCTTCTTGAGCCCTGCAAATGCTTTGCAGAGCCGTTCCGTCTTATACCACAGAACCCTTGAGGTCTGTGTCGGTGTTGCCTTCGTTTTGCAGAGAAGGAAACTGACCCTGGGCAGCCCTCCTGACTGCTCCTGAGGTGAGCAACGGTGGCAAGTGGAGGTCTGTCCCCTCTGACCTGACGCTCTCTCCGCTGCACACTGCCTCTTCCTTTAGAGGTCAGCCTGAGTGAAAAGCAAGGTCCTTCCCAACTCCTCCAGACATTTACACATGGGTCGGGTGGAGACCAGCTGCGGTGTGCTGAGCTCGCTCCGTGCCGAGGACGGCAGCCTAGCCGTGCGGTGAGGCTCTGCTGGGGCCCCTTTGGCCATGTGGAGGAGCCACGGAAGGTGGAGAAACAACTCCTGAGCGTTCCACCCTGCTGGAGTGAGGGCTGCTCCAGGCCACATCCTTGGGCACACAGTGCACTGGAGGTCAGGGCAGGGAGTGCATGGGTGTGCGGGTGTCTGTCTGTCTGCACGGGGACAGTGTCCATCGCATGCCATCGGACACCAGCACTGACGCTGCAGCTTGCACGCTCCTGGGCTGCGAGGACCGGAGAGGAGAGGGCTCTGGTTGCCACGGAGCGCCGGTCCCTTGCTTTCTGAGAGTCTGCCTGGACCTCCTTGGGGGTGGTGAGGAGATGCGGCACTCGGACATCCATGCCTGGGGCGTGAGCTGCCCTGTGACTGAGGCACAGCCCAGTCTCCAGGGTCTCCAACGTGTGTGCACGCATTTGTACCTACGAGTGCATGCGGGCGCACACGTGTCTGTGACTTCATACATGGGGATGGTTTATCATGGGCACATGGTGATGCCACAACCGAAACGGCAGCCGTGAGCAGGTGCATCCTCCTCCCAGAACATTTGAAAACAGAGACCCATCAGAAGCATGTAGGAAAAAAGGGGAGAACACAGTCAAATTGTGTTCCCTGTTTTGTGAGCCCTGGACCACCTGTGATCGTCACGTCGGGACCACGATGCTCTCTGGACGGAACGGAGGCCTGTTTGTGGGGAGACACTCCGAGCACTGTCGGGGCTGCGGGACAAGCCCGGACCTCCTCCCACACCCCCGTGGAGACCCGAGCCCAAGGTGGGACTCTGGTCCAGCCCCTTGGCCTCCGCGCCTGGGTCTCGTACCTCAGGGTGCGAGTCCTCGATGCCAGGCCCACGGGTCGTGCCGGCGTCCCTCTGCCACGGCCCTGCCTGCCACGGGGGGTCCTAGCGCCTCCGTTCTTGTCCTTGCACGGGACCTGCGACACTCACAGCTGCCGCGGAACGCCGCTTGCCATGCGTGGTGGCCGAGCCGTTCCTGCCTGGGGCCCAGGGTGGCCGCCCCCAGCAGCAAGCTCACTGGCCGCGGCTGGGCGCAGACCCTGCCCTGGGGACCGGCGGGCGGCTCAACGGCCAGCGGATACCACGCAGGGCATAGCAGCTCCCCCACTCTGGAGAGCAGATGGCGGATTCCCGACCTGGACTCGGGCTTTACTTGATTTTCCGTTTGACTTGGAAACTCGTTTATACCTTTCATGGGTCGATGCAAGTGCTCATTTCTTCCGCTGTGGCCTCTGAGATACGGGGTAGGGCTGACCGGATCAGATGAGAACATTTGTTTCCTGTGCAATCAAGAAATGTGTGTAAACATGGGCATGGCGCAGTTCCAAGTCTTGTTCGAGAACTCGGCTTGGTTGTTTTTTTGTTTTGTTTGATTTGGTTTGGTCCTTCTTTTGGACAGAATGCCTGCAGTAGGCCAGCACCTTTCTGGATGCGCACGTCAGCGAATCTCGGACAGAGCTCTGTTACCCATTTATGTCCCACAGCGGGGGCAGACAAAGAAAGCCTTAGCAGTTTGGCCCATGTGCAGACGTGTTTGCCGACCGAAGCTCCGCGGCCGATGGTCCGTCCGTCAGGTCATCTTCCGTACAGAACCAACCCTTCTCACTGTCACAAGCAGGGCCTGGAAATCTGAGCCGTGAGACTGGTGTGGAGGGACAACTCGCAGGGCTTCCTAGAGCCTCACCTGGAGACTCGGCGGCAGAGCTCGTCTTGGCAAGCCAGCCCTCGAGTCGCCCACCCGCCGATGGCGCAACCCCACTGGCCGTTCCCAGCCCCGGATGGGTTTGGCGGCTACTGATGACCCGCGGAATCCTCTAGGACTAGTGCTGGGGGCTGCAGTCTGTTCCTTCAGGATCCCTCACACGACGCCGCTTGTTTTTTTTTTTTACGTTCAGGTGGGCAGTGAGGAGAGATGAGCGACTTTCACAATTTAATCCAATCGCACACGGACCTCGACTTTCTCTGGACGCTGGACATATGTGCGCACAGGTCCCAGCAAAGGCTGCGGCATTTCCGTGTCTTCGAGCGTGTACCACGTGAGGCAGGAGAGGTCTCTGCCGCGTCAGCATTTATAGCTCAGATCTCTCCTTGGTTTTCCCCCTTTTCTGGCAGAGTTCTGGAGACCTGGGTCTTCTGGGCCTGTCTTGGGCTCTCCGACATAGGGGAAGGGGGTGCCTTGCAGGACCAAGAAATGCTTCTCAATCTTGGTGTGTAAATTAATTGCTAAATCACAAGGCAATTTGTATGGAATTGCATTTGAATGCAAGATTGATAATGAATGAATTAATCAAGATTAATTTTATTATAATGGATACCAAAGGATCTAATGGTGATTGGCTGCTTGTTCTTGAGAGCTGCCTTATAAATATTCATACTTCGGTGCATTCCTTGACTCCTGTATTTGAGGGAGGGTTTCTTCGATAACCGTGTGTGTCGGGCAGGAGAGGTCTTGGCAGAAGCTTCTCATTTCGGGATTAATTTCCTTGCTAGACATCCCCCCCCCCCCGCCCCAGCCATCCCTGGAGGGAGTCCCCAGCTAATGAATTGTTGAGAAAATATATAAATTTTATATTTGGAAAATAAAGGCCCAAATGTAAGGAAGGTCCCTTTTTGGTGATGTTTCTCTCTCTCAGTTAGCTTGACGTATTTAAGAAAATTAATTCAAAATGAAATGAGGTGATGTTTTGGATAATGGCAGGGCATTATTTTAAATTGAGTTAGTGATATTATGGTATGGTCATATTTTAAATCATTTCTACTTAATTCAGGTAGGTCTTAAAATTCTACATAGCACTCAGATAACAATATAAGGGCACAGTGTTCTCCAAAAATCTAATTGTCTATATTCCCTGAACTAAAAATGAGAATAGTTATGAATTAAAAATGGTATTGGGCTTGCAATTATCTTTCAGGGAGTGATGATTGTTTTTTGAGCCGACAGGAACAATGATTTCCTGGTGAAGCTACACGTGCCCCGGGCCAGGCACCAAGCTCCCGAGGACACGGGGCGCAGCGTTCATTTTCACTCTCGGTCGCCTCCTGCTCAGTCCCTAATCCCTAGAAGAGCTTTCTCCGAGCTTCCCGGCTTCCCTGTGCCTCTCAGCTCTGCGTGTGGTCTCTTTCCTGTCCCTTCCACGGCAGAGCTGTGTGGTGTCTCCTCCTCCTCCTCCTTCTTCATGCTGTCCCAGGACCCCTCAGCTACGTGCGTACGCTAATCGCCATCTGTTTGTTGCTTCTGCTCAAGTCTCTTCTTCAGCCTGATCCTCCGTGAATCATCCGGATCCTTCCATCTGCTGCCGATCGGCGCCCCATGGGCGGCCTTAACCTGCACCTCTCCAGAGCCCTAACTTCCTCTCCACCTTCCGCCACCCTGACTGTCCTTCCACTGATGTCTTCCGTCCGTGATTTCCGAATGGCCTCATCACGTCCGGTGGGGTGGAGGTCCTGAAGACCACGGGAATCCTGTCCTTCGAGAGGACCCACAACCACAAACACTGAGCTTTTCTAAGACTAAAAACCATATTGCCAGGTGTCTCTGAACCCCCAACAGACAATAGCTCTGTTTCTGGTTTAGATCTTCCCTTGAGACTGTGTCTTTCATCCAGATGGGCAACAGACACATGAAATAATGCTCCACATCACTTGGCATCAGGGAAATACAAATCAAAAGCACAATGAGATATCACCTCACGCCAGTCAGAACGGCTAAAATCAACAAGTCAAGAAATGACAGATGCTGGCGAGGATGCAGAGAAAGGGGAACCTCCTACACTGTTGGTGGGAATGCAGGCTGGTGCAGCCACTCTGGAAAACAGCATGGAGGTTCCTCAAAATGTTGAAAATAGAACTGCCCTAGGACCCAGCAATTGCCATTTCAATTGCCATTGAAATCTTGCCATTTGCAACAATGTGGATGGAACTAGAGGGTATTATGCTGAGCGAAATAAGTCAATTGGAGAAAGAAAATTATCATATGATCTCCCTGATATGAGGAAGCGGAGATGCAATGTGGGGGGTTTGGAGGGGAGGAAAAGAAAAAATGAAAGACGATGGGATGGGGAGGGAGACAAACCATAAAAGACTCAATCTCAAAAAACAGACTGAGGGTTGCTGGGGGGTGGGGGGCGGGAGAGGGTGGTGTTATGGACACTGGGGAGGGTGTGTGCTATGGTGAGTGCTATGAAGTGTGTAAACCTGGCGATTCACAGACCTGTACCCCTCGGGATAAAAATACATTATATGTTTATAAAAAATTTAAAAAATTAATAAAAAAGTTAAAAAAATGTTGTTTACTCAAATACAAGAACAATGAGATTGAGAGAACTGTATGTATTTTGTGTCTATATGCGTATGCATATACTGTACATATATAAATTATGAGTGTATACAATACGGCTTTACACTGTGGAATGATGCATAACGGTGTTTCTGAAAACTGTACCCCACTTACTTTATTGGAAAGACAATGTACTGAGTGTCAGATGACGTGGAATTTAACCTTGGTTTTGACAGTAAAAAAAAAAAAAAGAGAGAGAGAGAGACTCTGCGTCTTTGACAACTCAACGTCCCCCAAAAGGCCCCGATGTTCCTGGTGTTTCTCTAGCTGCTGCGTATTTGCAGAAGTTTAACTTGGGTTGTTTGAACCTCAGTTTTTGAAATAACTATTTGATGCTTTTGTAACACATTGTTAATTTCTATACTCTACAAATGCTATGATCTAAGTTTTTTGAATTATGCAACTGTTTTGGAAAATGCCAGGACCTCAACCAGTGTTAATACACTGCTCATGAACTAATCATTAATAACCATCATCGGCCGCTGGAAACGTGTTAGGGAGTCACGCGATGGTCACTAATCTTCACAAAGAGTCTGGTCCTTGCTCCTGGGTGATGGGTGTGTGCACTGGGACTAAGGAAGGCCTAACGCCTTGCCCAGGGTCACACTAGCCAACACCCAGCATTCTAAGCCGGCCTTTTAAAAATTCTTTGCTTTTCCTACTCTACCTGATGCCTCCCATAGAGAACTGACTAATTTTTAAAAAATCAACTTTTATCTTAATTAACATCAACTTTCCCTGACTGTAACATGTGCAGTTACAAAATTTGCATGATTCTCCATGATACTGTGCTCTAGAATACTAAATAAAGTTTCGATAAACCAATGCCAGAGTTCAGGGCTTTCCCAGTCAACCAAGCTGTAGACAAGTCCTCAGCCTTCAGATTTAGGTCACTCCTTGTTTTCTTTCCCACTTTTTTGGGCAACTATCAGTAAGTTCCATGTGCATTTACCCCTTTGTCGGGAAAGAATATAATGTACTGTGACGCAGTGTTCATTTAAGAGAGATCTCGTGCTTTATACCTAATGTATTTCTAAAAAATAATTGTAACAAAAAGTATTAAAGACCCGAGTGAAGCCAAGCATTTGATAAGCACATCAACTTGTTCTCACTATGAGAAACAAGGCGGACACGGGTTCTGGGGACCGGCAGGAGCGAGCGTCCGTGCGAGAGGAGTCCGTGCCCGCCTGGGAAGGGTCAGGCACCAGGTCAGATAAGCGTGCTCTTCTCTCCAGAAAGTGCTGCTTAATTTAATTTAATTTAATTTGATTTAATTTTTTTAAAGATTTTATTTATTTATTTGACAGACAGAGCTCACAAGTAGGCAGAGAGGCAGCAGAGAGAGGGGAGAAGTCCCTGGGATCAGGACCTGATCTGAAGGCAGAGGCTTTAACCCACTGAGCCACCCAGGTTCCCTGGTTAATTTAATTTTAAACCAGGTTATTTGACGATGATTATGCATCTAAGCTGCAGAGGCCGTCCACCTCACTCGCTCTGGCCCCGGGTCTCAGGCCAGCATTGCCTGGGAATTGAAGGCAAGAGCTCCCGTGGCTCGGACTGCCCGGCGTCGCCCTCGCCTTTCACGTCCTCAGGCAGCAACCGATTCTCACCGTGGTCCTTCAGCGTTGGCATTAAAAGCAACTTAAATTCTAATTAGAAACACAGTGGAAGAACCTGACGGGTCCCACTTTGGAGGAATTCCTCCTCGTTAAGATGAGCTTTAACACAGAGCAGTAAGATCTGTCAACCCCAGAAAACAGCCCACTTTGGAATGTTCTTGATTACAGTCTGAAAATAGTTTTCCAGCGACTTACGGGGAAGAGCAGCCCGTCCTTCAGAGACGAGCCTCATGTCCCAGTGCTGACAGCCACCATGTTAGGCTACTAAATCCATCTTCCCCTAAATGTACACTATTTCCCAATGATACATAAAATAAGAAACAACTTGATTTTCAGGTAGATACGTGTGAAACCTGCACGTGTGGAGGAGGGCCTTCCTCATGACAGCAAACATCGTGCAGAGGGCTGGGGGTGCAAAACCAAGACATAAGTCCGTCCACATGTAGGGAAACGCACGATACACTCATTTGTATGGCCTGTGTTCGTTCCGTTGTCAAAAAACATGCTTTGTCAACTTCTAGATCTTTCTAAGATTCAGTGCCTTTAAATTGGAAGCCCTGTGGTCAGTCGGAAGAAGCGACAGCAAGTACACTGCCGAGTGTCCGGTGTCCCGGATGCACAGAGCCCAGTGGTCTGCTTTCTTCCAGATTATCCAACAGACCGCCGCTTTTCTGGAACTTTGTCTAGAGGACGGAGACGGAGATTGAGCTGTGGTTGGGAAACATCATTCACATGGCACTAGTGCCGCACGGCACAAGGTTCACACAGACCAAGTGTATCGATGTCTCCGACGCAGGGCATCCGCGAGCGCGTACATCCGGGGGGAGTAGGGTGAGAATAGCCGTGTCCCTGCCTGCGGCGGACACCGCATTCCAAGGGCCTTAGGAACCTTATTTCTCAGCGTTCTCCCTACACCGCATTCTAGACTGACGGTTTGGGTCCTGCCCTCACACAATAAGCAAGCGCTCACGCCCAGCTCACGGTACTACGGACCCTCCAGAGCGGAGCTCAAGGGCGGTCGGGCACGCGGAGCGTGTTTGCAAAGCTGAGGCGGCCGTCCCGCTGCTGCAGGGGCTTCTCCCGGGTGCAGGACCGGGGTGCAGCGGGCTCAGACAGCGGGCACGGAGCGGGCCCAGGGAGTAGAGATGCGTGAATGCACGTTCTTACATCAGGCTGCGTGTTTTGTAGATGGAGAAGCTGGAGGAGGGTCAGACATGTAAGGCAGCTTATTCACCCATTCCTTAGCCCGAGAGGCCAAAGCCATGGGTCCCCCGTGTCACCCCGGACTGGTTCCCAAAGGACAAACTCAAGGTTATCATTTCTGTGGAATTAAATAGTCGGGGCCACAAGCCATTGACAAACGTAGATTCAAATTACTTATTTAATAATGCCTCTAAGAGCGTTTATATTATTGACAAAGGCTTTTATTATAGACTCAAGAAAATAGTCTCTCTGGGGTGAAAACCAAGTAATATGTCAGTGAATCACGTGTGGCCGTTCATTCTTCTCAGCCGGCGTTCTAAAAAACATGAAACTAATAATCTAATTGTTCAACCCTCAGCTTGCATCTGTGGTGCAGACTTTTAAATAACACCCAAACCCCCAGCCCGCCTCGCATTAAAGATGCAGGTACAGTCCCAGAACTTGAACAAATCACGGACGAGGCCGGCTGTGGTGGATGTTGGTGCAGTGTTGGGACAGACCGAGTGCTGGGGGCGAGCCCAGGGCCACACGCCAGGCCTTCCCCCTGTTGGCCAAAGCACACGTGGGTCTCCGTGCGCCGTGCAGCTGCCCGTGAGGTAACACGCTCGGAGACGAAGGGCATCGAGGGCCCCACCGTGCTGACGGGGGCCGGGAGACCAGCTATCCGGTGAAGGACGTCCGAGAGATCTTTCTGGAATGACTGCGGATTCTCGCTCCGCAGGTGCAGAGGGTCATCCCTGCCGGTGAGGCGGGAGGTCGCTGAGGGGCCTGCGCTGGCCAGGGTGAGTCTGCCCCCAGCATGCGACAGCCTTGGGGCTCCTGCCAGGAAACCCTGCCCAGCCAAGCAGCTCTGTGTCTGCACCGGGTGGTTCTAGCAGTTCCCAGGGGATGCCCAGCCGTCAGGCTTTGGAATGTCCTAAAGTAGGGGAAGGCCTGCGGGTGGGGGACAGGCCGTGTGTCCGAACCGGCTTTGCCTTGCTTCGTGCTCTGTGTGGGCTGAGTTGTCTCAGTGACTTCTCGTCTGTGGAGGTCGTGGGGTCGGAGCTGGTGCATCCAAGCCCCTGCAGACCGGGTGGTCCCACGGACGCACTGCCGTGTCCCTGCCTGCATGAGGGCCCCGGCAGGGACATCCCCACCACTGCTCCAGCACCAGCTCCCCCCTTCGGGGGACCCCCTTCTGTCCCACAGACAAACCGAGCACATTCTCCTGAGACTTTTTGATGGAAGCAGAGTACATTTTTGCTGACAAAAGTCTTTGCTGAATCAGATGCTTGCATTTTTAAAAAGTTAGTTTAAGCTCAATGTACTATTTGATTATTGGGAAGACTAAAAGCAAATATAATCTCTAGAGAAAGGAGGCAGTAATGTGGAAAGAAAACTATATATCATATACATTTTTAAATTTTTTTATTTGTTTTACTTTTAAAGATTTTATTTATTTACTTGACAGACAGAGATCACAAGCAGGCAGAGAGACAGACAGAGAGAGAGGAAGGGAAGCAGGCTCCCCGCTGAGCAGAGAGCCCGATGCGGGACTCGATCCCAGGACCCTGAGAGCATGACCGGAGCCGAAGGCAGAGGCTTAACCCACTGAGCCACCCAGGCGCCCCATCATAAACATTTTAATACAAAATTTGGAGGCCAAAAAGGAATATTTAGACTTAATATTCATTTTTAAGTGTCTTCCACTTTCTCGTATTTTCTCTTACAACTCTGTTTTTGAATTCATGGTTAAAAAATTGGTATTTTTTTAGCATTGATGTGGACTTATATATCAACACTGCACATCTAATGTACTAACAAGATTTGCAGAGGAAACACACAACCCAGCATTTTCTGTTACCAGAGACAAGGGGCCCGAAAAGGAAAGGCACAAAGTCACCACGGCGAGCAGACGGGCATTTCCACGGAGGGGTCTTGTTCTCGTGGACCATCGTAACCAGGGACCCACAGGCACAGGGTTCCACCCAGAAGACGGCCTGACGCTCTGGGAGGCCTGGGTGGTGGCTCCTGGCACACCTAGCTGAGTCCTCAGGCCGGACGGTAGCCCCGAAAGGTAAAACGGGCACGCCTGCGATAAAGCCAGCTGTGACAGACAGACGAACAACGCCGCTGGAAATTTCCACCCCCACTAATGTCTGTTATCATAACTTCCAATGTTATGAATCGTCACTTATTGATTGGCCTAAGTGCACTTTGTGTGTTTTGATAGCAAAGACGATCATATCTGCTCCCCAAGCCTCAGCCATGAAATGACTATGTAGAAAGCGATCTTCATCTTTGTGCGATTAAATGGAACACCAGGTATGGTGTTGCGTACGTGCGCAGAAATACTACACCCCTGACGTGGATGTAGCTCGCCATAGAGAGAAAGCACGTATTGAGTTAATGCAGCCACAGAACCATTAGCACGGAGGGCTTTTAAGAAGAGCGGTCAGCTGTGAGTCACGCTTCACCCGCCCGGGCCATTTGGAAATGAAGTCCCCTTGATCGATGGGCTACTCGGCAAGTTTCGCCAGTTCTCAGCAGAGAGGACACGTAATTCCACTGTAACACGAGTATGATATTCTAATTGATTAATTGGATTTTCTTGTAAGGTGGCATGAGATTTCATGATGTACAAAGGTTGTCCGCAGTCTGTGGGGGACCAAGAATGCTTGAAAGTGCACGGAAAATTAGTGGCACCACAAGGGGCAGAAGAAATGAGATAGCCATCTGCTCTCCACAAGTGTCCTCTGTTTTTAAACTGCATACATTCATGGGCAAAAGCAAAATAAGACAAAACTAGAAGCACACCCACCCCCACACAGAAGACCCCAGCACAGTTATGCTTCAGAGGACTGTGAGGGGCCCATGGTCATTGTACTGTGGGCATCGGGCCACTCGAGCGTTGACAATGAGCACATCTTCCGCTTTGCCCTCTCTGGCCCCGGGGACCTCCCTCTCATCCAGCAAACACTTTCTTTAGCAACAAACGTACCTTAATCCAAACGAAAGCTCACTCATCCCGGGCACATCCGTTTCGTCCCAGAGCCTCTCTCCCGTCTTCCCGGTGCACAAGGACGTCTGTGCACACCTGCTTCGGCAAGAAGACGAGAGATGGACATTTTGGGGGTCAGAGGAAATAGCAGGGAGCTAGAGTGTGGCTCGGGGGAGACATGGATCCGACGGCACCAGCGAGTGAGAAGGTGTCAGCTTGGCGGAGCAGAGACGGCTCTTTGGGAACCAGTGTGGCCGGGAACGCCCTTCTCCATGAGCGACAGGGAAGGCCGTGGCCATGACGTGCGCGGTGACTCTTGCTGGTCTCAAACCCCAGATGCTGACAAGAAAGTGCTCAGGCGCAAACCGAGCGGGGTGCCCGCTTTCCTCACGCTGAAGGAACGGGTGACCAAGTCAGAGCCTCCCAGGCTCAAAGGGGATCTTGCAAACATCTCCAGCTGGTTCTGAAGGTCTGGGTTGAGGCTTGAAGTGACGCTGGTCTGACGCCCCGAGGCGGGCCAGGGCTGGTGGTCCTGGGACGGCGTCCGAGCAGGGAGTCCAGCCACTGGGGAGATGAGCGACATACGAGCCCCAAATATGAACCCGTCCTAGGCTAAGATGCTTCTAGGTCCTGCAGGCCTCGACCTAGGGGGCAGCTCACACGCTCACAGTCCCACACACCTAAAGATCAACACACTTTACGAGAATCACTTTCTTCATTTTTCTCTTCCTTTCGCTCAAGGCCAAGACTTAACTAAAAACAAAATGAATTACTAATGGTGAAAGTCACCCAAACCTGCCGTTTCTTTCTGTCATGTAGAAATACGACGACGGCCCTGGGTTAGGAAATCCTCATGACAGCATTTTGCAAGGTGTGGACATGGAGATGACGCATCTCAGGGTACCTGCCTACGGACGTCAAAACATATTTCTTATTTTAAAAGAGTGAGTCTCCTACAGGATATTTGATCCCATAATTAGGAAGGAGACCAAGCTATATACGTTACTACGATCATTAAAACACCCCCTGCTTTGGTGACAGTTTGTGAGATGAAACTATTTGAGGAAACACCTAAACAATTAGAAATGCTACTGACTTGCTGGGAAGGCTCCAGGCACTTTGGGGGGAAGATCCACACACTCCTCTCCTGTCACAAACAAGGGCCCGTTTCTCAGTCCGCCCCCCCTTCCATCTGGAATAAGGACTCGCGGGGGGTCTCTGCGCCGAAGGCCAGCCACGGACGTGTGCTGCTGAAGTCAGCGCTGAGCACAGACAGGGTCTGCGCAGCCGTCCCTCCCCCACCTCCCAGCTGCAGAAGCACGTCCTTGTGTCTGCACGTGTCCTCCTGGCCCGCAGGGGGACCGCAGGGCGGTTCCAAGTGGCCGGGTCACCGCGCTGCGTGGGCTATTACGGGGAAAGCGTCCGCTGCGCGGCGTCGTGACATTTCCTGTTGAGACCTCCACTGCTCACCCCTCCGTCCAAGCGGGCACCACGGCGGGAACGTCGCGCTGGGGCGGCCCCGGCTGCTGGAGGGGCCTGTTGTGGTGAGTGCAGCCGCGTGGAACGTAGCCGACCTTCCCGCCCGCACCCCAGGAGATTGGCACAAATCGTCTGGATTTGGCCTGTGGAAGGCGGTCTGAGGAACCGAGTGTGCAAACGAGGGGTGACAGCCACGCCGTGACCCGACCTGTGTCGCAGGGCAGCCCCGGCATCAGGCAGGGAATGCCTGATGGAATGAAGATGAATGAGCCTCTCCGGGCACGGGCTCTGCCTCGTTGGGCCCAACTCCGTCAAATAGCAAAGCGCCGGGGGAGAACGGCCGGCGCACAGAGCAGCCCCGACTGCGCGGCCCGGGGAAGTAAACACGTGTGGCTCGCAGGCAGGGTGGGGGCACCCAGCCGGCCTGTGGGCCGCTGCTCACCGAGGTCGCGCTCCTCGGGGGAAGTCAATGCGATCGCTCGCGGGCCACGGGTTGTGCTGGACATCTCAGGAGTCGGGACGGACACTGGCCGGCGCTGTGAGCCGTGGGGACCTGGCGGGGCTCACGTCCCGAGGTCCCGCTTCTCGTCCCTCGGGCTTGGTCGTTTTCTTCACCAGCAGTGCCTCCCGTGTACTCTGGGGCGTCGTCCTTCTCCGGAATGTTGTCGGTTACACGGGGGCCGACCCGCTTGCACGCGTGTCCTTGCAACAACACTGCCTCTTCCATGCGTCCTAATAGTGCAGGTCCACCCGTTCTGAGGGTCCCAGGGCTCCCCGAGGTTGGGCACTTCTCCCGGGTCCTCAGCCCCCAGGGTCCAACGGGTGCCCATTGGAGTGGCGGAAGCCAGGTCCAGGTCCTGGGCCTCTGGGCGTGCAGTGCACGGCTCCGTTGCTGGGAAAGTGGTGGGATGGCCATTACGCACACCTGTGTCTTTGGGAAGCTGATTGGACCATCAGCTGTAAGTTAGGGCTTTCCATGAGCGGAGTTGCTTCAGCTTCTCACAGAGGCTGCCACACAGCTCCTCAGGGGTCCGGTAGACCTCAGCGCCGCGTGCCCCCAGGGCCGGCTTGTCTGCCAGGCCAGCACTTTGCTTCTGGGAGGCGGGCAACCCCTGGGGCCTGTGACACAGCGGTGGCCGGCCGTGAGCCCCAGTGGCCACTCATGTCAGGCACCCTAACCCGGGAATGGGGGCCATGGCTGCAGGTGCACGGACACTCGAGGCCAGAGGTTCCCCAACACCCGCACTCGGCCATTTTCATCCTCTTTTTGTCCTTTTCAGCATTGTTGAGGCATAACTGACACCTAAGGTTTGCAAGTTTCAGGAGTGCGACACGGGATGTGTTGTGATGACACATCGCACACATGTGCGACTACGTGTGTGTCTATGTACTGTGTGACTACGCCTAGTTACTATCCTTCAACACAGCTATAGTTTCTTTGCTCGTGAAGATAACCTTTAAGGTCCACTCTCGAATTAGCAAGCCACACCTGTGCTGCACGAGCCCGCGGACTCGCCACCAGCTGGGCAGGACAGCCCCACAGAGTCCCCGTCTGGCACCAGGAGCGTGTTCCTTGGACCCTCTTTAAATTTCCCCTCCTGGCCAAGTGGGCGCCAGGATCTTCACACCAGGGATGGGACAGCAGAGCTTAGGACGGGTCAGGGGATCGGTATTTGCATCAGGTTCCCACCAGTGACCTTCCACCCCCCCGTGGGCCTCGGTGTCCAGGACCGTGGCTGTGAGGAAGACGGCCGGCCTCAATGGTCAGTCGGATACAGGCTTCCCTTCACTCGCTTGTTAGTACACAACACCCACAGGTCACACACCTATGTGCACACGCATGAATAAGCACACACATTCACAAGACCAGAGAGCAGCACGGGATGCGTGGGGGCCACGGGATGCTGAAGACACAGAACCAGGTTTTGAAAGAGGCACATCCGTGGGTGGTCGTCCCTCTGTTTAGGGATGGAGGAGGGGCAGCTCCCCGTACTCGCGTGTCTTTAAATCTCTGTTCCAGGGGTACAGAGTGCTCAACGGGTGGACACTAGGCAACAAAACAAAAGAATCACGGTGTGTGGGACACGTTTACAAAGGAAACAGTGCGGAGCACGACTCAGGGGCTCTGATGGCGGGGCTGGGGAGCTTTCCACGGCGGTGGGGGGAGCTCACCAGACCGCAGACAGCTCACC
Organism: Mustela nigripes; assembly: GCF_022355385.1. Classification (NCBI taxonomy): domain Eukaryota; kingdom Metazoa; phylum Chordata; class Mammalia; order Carnivora; family Mustelidae; genus Mustela; species Mustela nigripes. The sequence continues at coordinate 90,049,064 of NC_081564.1, read as the reverse complement.
ATTACCCTGTGAGTGCAGGAGATTTTAACTAGCTCTAAGATAGCACGCAGCAGGTCACATTTTCTCTCTGAACTCAGCTAATTTGCTGTTGATTTTTGTTTTAATTTAGGTCACCCAGTCTTAGTTACCTTATAATGAGAAATGAAACATCTTGGGTAATAAGGAGATACCCAGGTGAACCCACTCCTGCTCAGATTCCCGTCTGCTAATTGCACACCTGTGGAACACAGGAGGGAGGTTCGGAGCTGCCCGACTTCTCCCCACGTGTCCGAAGCCACAAAACCCAGGATGTGCAGAGACGACCTTCCTCTGCCCCCACAGTCTCTTCCCACAGCAGGCAGGAGACCACGAGCACAAACCCGTTCACGTCATACGTGACGCTGCGTATCGGTGGGGGTGGGAGGCTTGCAAAGCAGCACGCCCCCGGACGGCCTCTGTGCTGTTTCGGCGGCAAGTGAGTCTGCGTGACCCTGAGGCTCCCGAGGAAGAAGAGGGTGAGGCTGAGCCGGATCGTGGGCCGTGGCACCCCCATGTCTCCCCTGATGCTTCTGCGAGGAGCACTGCCGGCTTCCCCGGGCTCTCTTGTCACTGGTCCATCATCCCCAGGGGCCAGGGCTGGGCTGGCTAAACTGGGAGGCTCCCTCTCGGACACTTCCTGGGGAGGGTCCCGGAGCGGATCCGGGGAGGACTCCACCGCAGGCAGGGACTCCGTGGGCGCCAGGCCGGGGGGAAGCCTGGTTCTTCCTGGGATCGCAGCTCCGCCGCACGAGGTCAGGAGAGGCGTCCAGGGTGGCCGTGGAAGGTGTTCGCGCAAGGCCAGGCTTTTGCTAGAGACACTGGCACAGACCTCCCCGGGGCACGAGCCACAGGGTGACGCCCAGCCTGCCCGGGGACACGCATCCTGAACATAGCCGAGGTCCTTTCAGCTGTGCAGCTGCACACGGTGGCAACGGGAGCTTCTGGCCTGCGGCCCCATCTCCGGCCGGGCGTCCTGCAGCAGCTCTCCTCCCTCGGGGTCTCTTGCTTGCGCTGCGCTCGGGCTGTGGGACGGGTGAAGCTGCCCTCCCGCTAACTGGTTATAACGCTACCTGCCCACACCCTCCCTTAAGCCTGTAAACCTCTCATCTTCGTAGCATAAAACCAGGATTCAACTTCCTGTTTGTGACGAGAAAGAGAGAATATGACCTTTATTAAGATGTTCATGGAGTTTAGAAATCCAGTCTTGAGTGCCTACGGAGAGTAAGCCCTTCAACACCTTTCGGATTATGCTACAAGTGCCCTCATTCCCCCTAAATTTCAATTTTAACCCCTGGAGAGACCACCATTAGAAATTCATTCCTTTCAGTTAAGGAATTGCTCCTATTAAAATGCAAAAACCCTAAGAAGACTAACCCATTAAGTACTTATCAGTAATTAACACCTCATCCTGAATTCCTTTATCAGATTCCCTTCTTCCTTACAGCTGGGGCAGCTCAGGGAGCCCCGGAAAGGACTCCTGGAGGGGGCCCCTCTCCGCAGGCGGCCGGCGCAGCTAGTGAGGAGCGCAGGAGCCGCGCGCCCCAACGCACCAGACTGGACGGCGTGGCGCGGCCTGAGGGACGGAGACCTCGTGCTTCAGCCCCACCGAGGACTAACGAGAATAATAGGAGACCCTCCACGGCCCCTCAGCACTATTTACAAATCATTCTGGGACGCAGCTGAGCGCCGGCTCTCGAGAAGGATGGGGCGAGCAGGCCCGGCCACACCGGGGGGATCCAGACTCGGGGCGCCGGCGGACACACACCCCTCGGGACAAGGCTGCGGCCCGGAGCAGGACGCCTGCCGCGGGGTGGGGGCGATGCGCAGGTCCAGCCACGGGCAGGACGGCCGGCGGCAGGCGGGCGGAGACGTTTTCTCAGGAAGAACCTGCCTGATAGGTTGGTGGGCTTCATCTCAGGAGCTCTGTATTTTATCCCAGGAAAGGAAGAAATGGGAAAAAAGAAGCAAAAACCATGAACACCAAGTGTTGGAGCAGCCCTGGGTGAGCAACGCCCCTTCCTCGGCTGAACGCGGCTGCGGCTTCCTTTGGGCTGTCATCGGGTCTTTCCTTATTTTCGACTCCTCCTGCGCACCTCGCACGGCACAAGGTCAATGCTCAGTGACTCACCCGTCCCCAGCGCCTGCCGCCCTTGGAGCTCGATTATTTCCAGCATCTCGGTCCGTTTCAAAATCCCTCAAAGGCCCATGGAAACGGACTTCTCGTGGCCGCAGCAAAGTCCTGCTTTCCTACACCTCATTACCTCATGGTTCCTTCAGGGGACACAATGTATCCCCAACGCCCCTCCTGTGTCTGACAATCCACCCGCCCCCCCGACACACACACACACGTAAAAGCAAAGGGTGAAAATGTCAATCTCTTGACAGAAGGGGCCATGCTGGATGGGCCGGGCAGGGTGGCTTTGTCCTCAGGAAGAGGCAGGTGTGTGGAGGTGGACTTTCTGGAACGGGCAGCGATGTGGGGCCGGCGGGGGGAAGGAAGCCAGAGGGGACGTTCGGGGGACCTTCCTCGAGCCCCTGGGTCAGCGTGAGCGCTGACGGCGCCAGAGGAAACACTGGAAGGGCCACAACAAAAACCCTATTGTCTGTCCAGGACGCATCTTCCTACGTCCTGACCATGTTCTAAAACTCTGAAAACATTTTCTGTGTGGGGTGGGGAGTGGTCTTCACGTGTGCACAGAACCATGGAGACCCCACCTTAGGGTGTCTGGGGAGACAGTCGTTTGCCGGATGCTGGGCTATGTGTGCGGCTTATGCACATTTCTGGAAGGATCCGTAGGCTTCATTAGTTTCTCCGATGGATCCACTATGAAAACGAAGAGAGCAACATGGAGATAAATTGTCACTAGGTTTAGAATTTTTAAATAAAGATACTAAGTTATCCGGATGTGAGCGGTTGACTTTTGCTTTAAGTTATCAGTAAAATGTGCTGTGATTTCAGGTCAATGGATACAACCTTTGTCTTCCCCAATGTCCACAAGCTGTTTAAGGCCAAGAGCCAAGTGCCATGTGCCGCCAGGGCATCCCTTCGTAAAACGCGTGTCCAGCAAAATGTGCTCTTCAGGCCCCACCCAGTAAAACGAGACTGCTCAGAGCACTACTTTCCAGCTTTATTTACGACGTTTAACTTAGCTCTAAACTTCTTACAGGGACGAAGTCACTAACCTGACATTTTCCCAGCAGCATCTGAGAGCATTCGTTGGGCAGAGACGCTCACTAGCTCTGTCTGTGGACATCGGGGTAAACGGGCATCGCAGGCAGGGTCCTGGCTTCCGGAGAGAGCTGCTTGTCACTGTGGGAAGCCACCCCGCATGGCACACGGCTCACTCCCTGTCTTACGTGTGGATTAAAACCACGAGCGCCTGAGCATGTACCCTATGTGATCTGTGAGCGAAAGTCCACACAGGTAAACGGGAACATCTCTGATGGGAAGTTGCCCTCCAGACACCCACGGGACTGAAGCACCTGGCCAGGAGCACCGCCGTCTGCCCGGACGGTCGCCCCCCATCTCAGCCCAGGGCTGGGCAGCCAACCCCACAGGTGCACACACAGCGAGCAGACACCCCTGCAAGGCAGGGAGGCTCCCCTGGGTTCCCATGCGGGGTCACCAAACACCCACGTGGCTGATTCTCTCTCGGGGTGGTCCGTTCCAGCCCCTGTAAACATTAGGGCTTTTTTTCTGCTGTTTCTGTTTTTTCCTTTAAATCTCGCTGTGCCCTCCTCCTCTCCGCTCGGAAAGACCGTTTCCGGGACTGGAGTATGGGGGGCAGGTAACCGGAACGAGCCGTGTGCGCCCAGGGTGACAGACACCGTGTGACACGGCATGTCTGGGGTCTCAGCCGGGGATCCCATCTGGGGTGTCGTAGGGACGCTGGAGCCCCCATGGTGGGTGGCGCCGCATGTGGAAGGAGCCAGAGGACAGACAGAGACTCGGCCCCGCAGGAGGGGGCTGCGGCCAGCGCGGCGCCTCCGACTTGGGAGGAAATACCCGTCTTCAGAGTTGGCGAAAGTCTGCCAGGCACCGAGTCGGAACGTTACTCACCACCTTGGGCTCCTGGCGATGAGGCCGCCCAGAGCGGGGCCCGCGGGGCTCGGCTTGCGGCTCCTCAGCAAGGACGGGCCGCGCGTCGGACACGAGACCCCTGGCACGTCGCCGGCTTCAGCTCCCGCCCATCCGCGTGGGCTCAGGTCCCACGTCCGCTCCGTCGCACTCTCGCCTCCAAACGACACTTTGTCCTAAGAGCAGACACTGTTGGAGAGCGTGAATGGTGTGACCCGGAGGAGCAGCGACCGACCGCCAGGGAGGGAAGGTGAGAGCGGGTTGAAGGCTTCGCTCCCAATGACACTCGGCGCCACTCAGCATTACAACCCGTGAGGTTTTTAGGAAACATCGAGAAATGTTCCAGGTAAAACGTTAAAGGGGAGGCCAGAGCTAGGCATTAGCTGTGTGTGCGCGGATGTGCCTGACTCTGTGTGGACAGACACAGGCAACGGGTACTCCAAGTGGAATGGAGCTGGGTCAGGTGTTCTTTTTTTTTTTTTTTTTTTTTTTTTTTTAATATAAAAGGTATGACATTAAAACAAACAATCACTGCAGAGAGACAGTCTGTTCTCTTCTTTTCCTTCCCTAAGAAAATCACAGTTAAAATGTGGCGGACGGAAAGAATTGCTGTATGATTGTGAAATTCTCATAAGACTGATTTAAACCGGAGAGGAGACCGTCCTGCAGGCGTATCATCTGCTCTGGCCGTGGAAGCCGGCCCGGACGAAGGCCGCGTGATGGGACACGTCGGAAGGGAAGCCCAACCCCGCGCGCTGGTCCCCCTTCCTACCCGCTGCGTGTTGAACAAGCTGTTTCATCAAGGGAAGGGCCAAGGCTTTAATTACACACTTAATAGAAACCAGTGAACCTTGCTCATGCGTCTGGGTTACCGTATTACAATATCTTCAGGACCAAAACGACAGACCGATCAACAAGAGAAGTGGTCAAAGTACAGAATTCCGTGGAACCCCACCAATTTAGGACATGGGGAAGGGCGCATACTGCTACCTCAAGCGGAAGCCCTGCTTAGTGTCCCTGTGTCACTTAGTGTCCCTGTCACTGGGGCTTCGCAGAGCTCTGCTCTCTCAGGGCCCGGCTGCTGGAGGGAACGGTCTGTGAGCCTTTCCTGGGGCCATGAGGCACCTGCACACCTTGCCTGCACCCCTCACCCCGAGGGACCTTGCTACCTGGCCACCTGGTTCCTGCCGTGCCTCAGGGCAGGGACTTGTCCCCATCCTCCTGGCCATCACCCTCATCAGAGCACCCACACTGCAGCGCGGCGCCTCACCCCACACCCGTCTGCACTGCGGTGACGTCGTGTTGGTGATAAATACGTTTAGTAGACCTGCTGTGTCAGGTTCACGGAGCGGGGACGCGTCGTGTTTTTGTGAGGACAGAAAATGGCGTTAAACGGGTTTATTCATGTGGGAATGGAGCACATGCCTCCGACGAGCTCCACCTTGGTGACCGCGGGCAGAAGACCCCAGTCTCGACTCCAGACGGGGCACTGGTGCCCTGCAAAGCGGCTCCCCACCTTCAGGCTGTTTTTCCAATTTCAGGTACTTTAAGTAAACAAACACACACCAAGTATTATCGCAAATGAGACGACTGCTTTGTCCAACGTGGTCACGACACACACGTGGGGAGGACCACCTCATGGGATGCACATTCAGGAAGACGCAGACTCTGAAAGCTGATCTAGAAGAAGATCGGCTTTGTGCCGTGGGGACGGCCGCTCTACGGAGACCCCTTTGGAGGAGCTGCGAGCTGTGGAGGAAACGGCTCTTGGCTCTGGGCAAGCAGCAGAGGGAAATGGGAACACTGAGCTGTTCTCCGTCACGGGGGGAGCTCGGTCAGAACATGCCAGGTGGCCCCAGCATGTGTCCCAGGGATCCCTCTGTGTCTCCCTTCCTGCCCATCTTCGCTGAGAGCTTCCACCCGACACACACGCTGAGAGCCTCAGGGGCGCCTGGTTCAGAGACTGGACTCAAATATTGTTCCAAATGGGGCAGCGCATTGTATACATTTGCAAACGTCCCGGAAAACACTGTCCCATCTTGGCAGGATTAAAAGCACTGAACCATGACGTGACCTCTCTGCAGAGGAAGGAACTCGAATCCTGAAGGAACACGCGCACCCAACGTCGCGGGTCTCTTGGGCCAGAGCTCTCTGTCCTCCAGCAACATGTAGAGTTGCTTTTCTTAACTTCTGCGGCCGCCCAGCGGGTTGCGTTAGGAGCATGTAGGACGATGCGCTCTGACCCACGCGGCGCCGGTTAAGCGCTGGCTGAGCCGCGGGTGGAACAGACGGACCGCAGCCTTCGTGCGCACAGAGGCTGGCCAAGCCGCCCGCGGGCCCCACGCGCGAGCACTGGCCTCGCCGCCCGCGCCGGCTCTCGGCTGGCCCGGTTCGCCCGCATCTCGGAAGCCGGAGGCGCCGCGAGCTCCTGCAGGGGCTGCGTTCCTGGCTGCGCCCAGAGCGAGCGCGCACGGGGCCGCCGGAGCGAGAACACGGTCGGGTCCGGAAGGACAGAACAGCGGCCGGCGCCGGCTCCCGCACAGCGGCGCTCCTGCTGACAGCAGCTCTCTCTTAACTGCCTCCAGTGTTTAACATATTGGAGCCGTTCATCTTCCTTCCATGAACTTAATAACTCTGCCAGGTGAGGGGCCGCGCGCCATGCTTCTTCCTGCCGTCTCCTCCCTGCGCGGCGCGGGGCGGTGCGCGGGCGGCCGCTGGGCTGCGGCGCGGCCCGGCGCGGTTATTGCCTCCATCAATAACCCCCCGAGCACACTCTTCATTCTTCACGCCCTCCTGGTGGCCTCCAACATCTAATAAGACCTCTTTGCCATGATCCCCGATCGATACACAGGGGCGCCTGTCCCTTTCCGGAGCTCACCCCGCTAAAGGAACATGACAGGGGAACGAATATGATTTTGATGGGATCATGTCCAGGAAGAAGAGACCGATCTGGAAAATTTCCCTTTGGGGCCAATTTATACAGAACACCAATCTTCACACTTGGGACTAAGCTCTTGCTGTGCTCACTGGCCACGGTGCTGGGGAATAAACAGAAGCCTCCCCGTGTTTCACTAGCCAAGTCTTAGTTTAAGATCCGGCATTTCGCTTCTTGCCTGTGTCTAAATATAGATGCGTTGGGGGAAATTCCAATAGTGCCTTTTTTCCCCCAAAAGACTCAGAAATACACAGGTACCCCCAATGTTAATGTGTGCAGTTCAGACCTGATATTTGAAGGTTAACATTTTTGTATTAGGATAATGCAGATTTTTGATTTTGTGATTATCTTGATGTGTGGCTTTCCAGTTTCATTATCAGTGGGAGCGTGGCCCGGATGCTAGTGCGCCTACAGCAGGCCCGAAAGGTCCGCCCTTCACCCCGAGTCCCAGCACCGGCCCGCTGCAGCACCCGCCCATGCTCGTCTGTGTGTCCCAGAAACACGGTCTTAACAGCTAAAAACATGAACACTTGGCATGAGATCCCTTAAAGGGAAAACACGGTCCAGTAAGAGAGGCACCTTCACAAAATTAATACAGGAGAGCACAGAGAAAGTGCAATAATTTTGGGGATGTGAGGACGGCATTTCATGAAAACAGCCACCAGGCTTTGCTGTCGGGGGATATTGTCCACAACCCCCGGCAAAGGCCCTGTGCGGAGCCTGAGCACCAGGAGTTCGCAGGCCCCTGTAACCTGGTCATGCATGGGTGCGGCCCAGCCACTGGCACCGGACCCTTGTGCTCATATCCCATTATTCCCAGTATTTGTGAATGTTACAGCATCCAACAGAGAAAGAGCAACCAAAAGGCAGAATGCATCCTGAGAGTAGAAAGTGGCGACATGACTGGTTACAATTTTCCAAACTGTATCACTGGCTTTACCGCCAATAAATCACAGCCATGTCTCGTCTCCTCTCGTCTCTTCTCTTCCACAGGAGTCGTAAAGAATGCTGCCACTAAATGAGGGCCTTTTCTGCTGGTTTGCTTTCAGTTCAAGTTTTTAATAGCATAGGCCATGTCTAGCCTTATCAACTTGTCAGCATTTATAAAATCAAATATTATTTTTTAAACTTCTTACAGCACTTTTGTTACGTTATTGTTGGATCTCAGTCTGGCCTCTTCTGCACAGACTGGGGAGGAAATGCCACACAGAGGTTCTAGGAAGGGGGTGGCCCCTGAGACCTTGTCTCCAGAGACAGAGGCGTCACTGCCCTGCTGTGGGTGCACCTTGGAAACCCAGCGGACTTCTTGGAGTCCATTAGCTTATTTTGTTATACATGATTCAAAAAATCAATTTCTAGAAATACTAGAAATATTTAAAATTATATTGAAGCTCTAGAGTTATAAATATTACACGACTAAGACTGACGAGAAAAGAATCGGAAGGGCCATTTAAAACCAATTCCCCTCCATGGAAGCCACACGAATTAATCATCACATTATTATCAGCACATGGAAGTAAATCTCTTCCTTCCATTGAACTAACCTCGCGGATCACTCTTCATAGCTGAGAAATAAATATCTTCCCGTCAGACAACCGGGTGAGCAACCGAAGACACCCGGCCCGTGGCGGATGTGGAGCGCCCGGCGACCGTCTCCGTGGCGATGCGACCGAACGGGCACCTCCGAAATCGCTGTGAGCTTTGACTCAACGTCACACTATGAATTTCAAAATTTAAGTTTCTGTTCGTATGTCAGAGTATTCTAAATGGAACATGGAATTAAACATGGAATCTGCCTTTTATGATGCCTACCATGGCAACCCCGTTCCTAAAGGAACATTTCAATTAAAAATGAAGCTTTTAGGAGCAGTCAAATATTTACGTTAGAATAAAACACGCAGGACAGCTTCCATTACCACAGGTGTTGTTTTTGTTTGTTTTTTTGTTTTTTGCTTTTTTTGTTTGTTTGTTTGTTTTCCCGGCAGGCATGTTTACATGTTTATATGCACTTTTTAATCTTATGTAAATCTTATGTAAATCTTTCCGGTTATCGATTCCTTCAGATATATCTGAGGCACTGTGAGCTTCCTCGGTCTGCCGCTGGTGCCCGCACAGAAGTCGATGGGAAGAAACTCGGAAAACAGCCTCAGAGTAATCCCAGGATTCCTCCCTCGGCTCCGGCTCTGCTGGGGAAGCCGCCCCGGCAGAGAACTTTCCCGCAGAAGCGACATGAGATTTCGTTAGCTCATGCGGAGGGTCAGGTGGGCGTCAGACCTTCCCTGTTTCTGATGTAGTAGAAAACACAACAGAATGCAGAGTTTGAGTTAATGGGCAAGAACAGGTCACTTCCTAGTGCTGCAAGCTGAGGGCAAAATAAACCCATTTGTTACTATTTCTGGAAAAAACGGCAGGTGTCTCTCAGGCAAATCAACCCCTGACACCACGCAGTCCCACCTCCACAGCTGAGCTGAAGCAGTGAGGGGCTCCCAGCCGCAGAGGCCGGGCCGGCAGGCTTCCTCCATGCCTCCACCCGGCAGGAGCTCCGCTGGGCTCGGGGAATTCACAGGCTGAATTAGAGACGGAGACCCAGAAAACGGGAAGAAATAGAAACAAGAAGACATGGACTGTCTCTGGGCAACGCACGCAGGCAAGGCCAGGAAGCAGACTCGGAGGTCGGGCTGTGTGGGTACTGGGGGCCCCTCGGAGGCCAGCATGAAGGATGCAGTGTCCACGCTGAGGCATCTCCCAGGAGCCCCAAGAACCCACAATAAAACCAACACGAGTCAAGACTCAGAGCCTCCTTGTCCTAGGAAGACATCTCTTGCACATTTACACCGGGTCCCCAAACATACACAAGTATGAGGGGTATAGCCATCCTCTCTTTCTGGAAAGTTCCTAGGTAGCACCACGATCGAGGGACAGCTGGGCGTGCTTTGTGGGGCGCTGAAGACGTGCAGCCCCCCAAGCTGTACGTGACCTTACGGTGTCTGGATTATAGTCTGTGTCCTGGCAAGTGACGCACCTGTTTAGCACGCTAGACCAACGCGGTCGGCAGGCGCGGAGAAGGAAGAGGCAGGCGACGCTGACCTTGCCGGCGGCAGAGCCGGGGGGGGCTGCGAGGGTCCGGGCCGACCGCACAGCTCCCCACCGGGCTGCGAGCCACAGCGGAGAGCTTCAAGAGGGCTCTTACTTCCACTCGATCATCAAACCGTAGTTAACTCATGAGTCAAGACATGTTAAAAAATATTCCCATTCTCCTTCGCCGTTATTGTATGACAGTGCTTCCTCCTGGACGCTGGACGTCGCTTCCCTGTCTCACTGTCTGCAGTGACACCTACCGCCTGCAGAGCCGCTGTGCTGGAGCCGCAGACAGACACGCAGATGCCGGCCGGGGACGCCAGGATGAACGGCCACCCTCGGGAGAACCGGGCCCGGCCCAGGAGACGAGCGTGGTGCGCCTGACGCGGAGCGGGGGACCCAGGCCCCCGGGATCCCCTCTCCCTGCAGCGCAGGGGTGAGCTGGCGGGGAAGCCAGCTGGCGTCTCCCTCCCAGCCTCTCCGAGCCGCACCGCCTCTTCCCTGCACGGAGGGTCTGGGAAGGAGCCCTGCTCTGCCTCGGGATAAACCACTACCTGATTAGCAAAATAATTATTCCAACTGCCATCACATTCTGCATAGAGTTAAGTGTTGTTTTTTTTGTTTTGTTTTGTTTTGTTTTAATAAAACAATGTTAATTTTCGCTTAGAACATCTGTGACCCATTCACAAAACTGCTAAATTAAGACAATATTATTTTAAATCACTATCTTTGTTACCTTCCCAACCTTAAGAAATGCCAGCAAATATTTAAATTTAAGGCCATGATTCCCAAGATATTCATTTGAATTCTGCATTGCCAATAGGTGAGAATATTCCGCAGTCACTTTCTCTCCTTATGTGCTGTAAGGTAACATCAAAAACAGCACAACAACCATTCTCCACAATAATTCTAAAAAGCAGTCGAATTTTTAAGTGATTATGCCATAAACATTCAGTGTAAAGCTGCAGACGTCTTGGGGGCTGTGCTCCTAATGCATTAGCCGTTGCTGACAGGGGCCCGCGGCCCCCCCGGCCCCCGGCCAGGCCTCAGGAAGGCCACCCGTTCCCCCGCGCCAACCATTGCAAAGAATCTGGGATCAGAGAAAAGAGCTCTTTCCCTCTATTGTGTGTCTGCAAGAAACGACTTTTTTAAGAGAGGAGATTTTATTTGTAATTTTTCCAATGGAATAAGCAATGAAGTGTTTCTCATTTCCGTTTTGAAGAGAAAATCAGAACGTGGTCATATTCACATGCAGGCTGGGTTCCGCTGGCTGTTTAATCGGCTGATGCGTACATAGATACATCTGATGTGTGCAGCGTATACGAGGCGTATATAAATCTCGGAAATATAAAGCAACAGCACTAAACATAATTTAAACACGTAATAAGAAGCTCGTCTCCCCGCACGGCCCACGCAGATTCCAGCGACGACGGAGCCCATCACGGTGTCTCGGAGTAACATGACTTGGTTCTGAATTGCGGTCCTTAAAATCTGACAAGAGAAAACCCGCGCATTGCATCCATTACTGCCAGAACCAAAGTTAGGAAGTTACTTTAAGAGAACCCATCATTGTTTGTTACTCGATAGTGCCACCACATGGAGTGATATTTGAATATGATTCAGCGGCGGGAGATGCAGGAGCAGTCTGTAAATAATACTTTGCATACTTCAATAAGGCAGCCGAGAGCCGTCGCTCATCCCCTCTCTGCTGTGTGAGGTTCGAAACGTTTCCTTGTGAAAACAGAGATGTTCCATTTCTAAGAGCATGAATGCACTGTAGTAAAAACCAGCAGAGCCAAACTGCTTTATTCCACCAATAAAAAAAGAGCCATTTGGTAAAAGGACGCATTACACATTTTCTATTTAAATCAGTTTATAAGAAGCAGATGTTAAGCTTTCCTGGGTAAGAAAGAAAGGCGATAAATGAATTAAGCGGACTTCGCAGTACATCTCCTGCTCTCCGTCCTTCTCACGGGGTCTGTGTGTTTAGTAATAACCCAACCCCAGGCCCTGTTTCTAATGTTAAGTGACCGCAGCAACTGTTCTTTAACATAGCAGAGGCCAGGTTCGGCAAATCCACCCAATTGAATGCTGGGTTTTAAACCGTAAACCTGCATGAGTTCCAAACCGCATTAGCTAGAGAATCTTCAGAATAAAAATCACCACATATGAGCATCTATGGAAAGCGCAGCCTAGGTTCAGATCGTGTGTTCTAAGAACGTGACTGTGATTTTCGGTTCCGTGGTCTCTGTCAGTCGGCCGTAAAGCACAGACTGCAGACCCAGCGAGTTGGAGAGCGTTTCCTCCGTTCGTGGACGAGGCTGGTGGAAATTGTGATGACGCTTAACATCCAAGCCTCGGCCGAGAAGTGATCTTGTGTCTGGGAGACGCCTCCCTCAGCCCCCACCCCGCGCCGGCACCCACATCGCTCATGGTATTTAGGGTGCCTTTTCTCGTAAAAAGCTTTAATTAAATGCCGGACCTGGATGGTCTCACTCGCGGCTTGGAGCGTGGAGGTGTCTGCCGAGTGGGGGTGTGGGATGCTCTCATCCCACCACGGCTCCACAGGACTCATGTCAAGCCCCTCCTTTCAGATAGCAAACGTGAACACTATTTTTTCCTTAGACTGCATTAAGGAATCCAATAAATAAGGCATTGTATCACCCACCCAGGATGGACATTAATTTTAGAACAAAACATTAATCAATTTAAATTTATGTACTAATGCAGACACAATCCATTTCAACTTCTTATGACAATTAGCAAAGCTTTTGCTACATCCCTAAAACACACTGACCCATCAATTATGGTTTGCATCAAAGTAATGCTAATGACACCTCCTTCTTCCTTAGCTGTCAGTGACCCATCTGATTGGTCAATCTGAATGCAGCAAATCAATTAATATAAATTATACATGCACGGAAAGATGGGTTAATATCACAAGTTAATTTAATTAATTGTGTTTGATTAAATGAGGCCCTTTCATTAGCCCACTTAGCCATGAACCATATATACATCATCATAATCCTTTTACAAGCTCCGCCGCCCAGACGCAGACCTGACATCAGAACATATGCAAATCGCCAGCCTCAGCCATGCAAACCTCCTGGCATAATTAACACGCCAACGAGCTGCAGTCACTTAAGCTAAAAAGAAAACCGTCCACATCAACCACTCGGATCCCGTTTAAATTGAAGATGTCATGGGTAAAACAAAGGTGAACAGACGCTGGTAATTAAAAATTAAAAAGGACGGGGTGGCAACGAGCGGAGGCGAAGTGGAACTAGGGCCAAGGGCCTGGTGCTCTAGACCCTGAAGAGCGTGGGGCGCCGCCTCCTTTCTGGGCGAGCTCGAGGCAGCACGTCTGCAGGCACCAGAGAGCAGGCAGGGTGAAATTTGGAAGCAGCTCCGTGTGGAGCAGGGAGACCGTGGCCTGGGGCTCGCCGCGGTCATGCTTTGTCCGTGCACCATGAGGAGCGGGCCCAGCACGGGTCTCGTCTGGCCACCCAGCCCTCCACACCCACCCCGGGTCCCCCGCCGTGCCCGCCGGCAGGAAGCCCCGCGTCCTGCAGGAGCCCGTCACCCCTCTGCCTCTCACCTCGCTTCCAAGGCTCGCGTTCATTAAATGGATTTTCCTCCAGACGACATGGCAGAGCCTTGACATAAAATATAGGGATGTCTGATAGACCTTATTCATTCCTTCCTGGTTCGATGCACAACCTTCCAGGGATGGTTTTAATTCACGCAGAATCCCAAGTATAACAAATAGCAGAGCGGCACTTCAGAGATAGGGCCTGGTCTGCAGTGCGGTTCCCGGAGAAGTGGAGAAACCCGAGTGGGGGCGGGGGTTGCTGGGGCTGCGGCCCACCTCGGGGGCAGGCCGAGCGGGGAATCACACCCAGGCTTCAAGCACGGCAAAGAGAATGCCCTAGAAACTGAGGCCCAATCGTGCTTCTTAAGTTTGCACCGATCGTCTCAAATGCTGACTATATTTTGGATATTTCGGTGCAGCTCTCAGGTGAAGTGAGGAGAGCCTTGACTTAGCGGCATGTGTGTTCTCTAGACACTAGGAACAGCTGTCCAGCCGCTCCCACAAATAACAGCGCATCTTAGATGATCACACACTTCAGATCGGATGGGCCCTCGCCCACAGATGCACCCAGTTATCGGACGTCGTACAGATGCACCTGCGTGCGAGGTAACACACACTGCGTGTCAGCGCCGTCTGTGTGGGTCACACAACCCTCGGCCACCTGCCCTCGACGCAGGCAGCCACAGAACCCAGCCCCGCGCCCCCCCCACCGCGCCCCCTGTGACAGTCACTCCTGGCAGACAAGGTGACCACGCAGCGTATCCCAGCAGCCATGAAGCCTGTGTCAGCGATCTGAAGACTGCGGGCTCCAGCCGCGGCCGTCGTGTCACCCTGGACACGGAACACATCCTGTGGTTCGGCCTCACCAACGCGGTGATGGACAGAGCTGTACTTCTGCACACGGCTGCTCGGGGTTTCCGTCAGCTGGGAGCCGGTGCCTGGGGCATGGGCAGCCCCGCATGAGCATCACTTTCAACCAGTATCACTGTTTGTATCTATGTCTACCTCCTGACACAGACCACAGCCGCCTTCATGGCCCTGGCCAGCGTCCTGAGGTCAGGGTACGAGGTACTCTGGGGCTCACGACCAGCACGTCGCCCTTTGCCCCTGCTCTGCGGCCGCCCTGCCTCACGCCACTCCAGGGCCAGCTCGGCTCCAGCGAACGTCTCTTTCTGGGACCCGTGGCTTCCCCGGCAGATGGCGGAGGGGCAAGGGCTTCAGACCTTCCCCGCACTTCCCCGGTCCCTGCTCTCCTGTCTGCTCCCAGGCAGCAGCGGGACGGCCTCACGCGGCCGGACCAGGAGTCCGCAGCTCAGTGGGCACCCACCCCCCAGGGAGGTGGACGTTCGCTGTTCGCCACACCGTGGTCCGGGGGCCACGCCGGGAAAGTGGCTTCTCGGTTAGAAACATCACCGAGTGTACATTCGCTGTTTGGCATCCAGAGTCTCAAAATCACGCCCAGTTCAACGGGAATCCTGAGTTTCCACATCCACATCAGCCTTCCCCGTGGCCCCAGACCCACCGCAAGTTCTCAGACTCAAAGCTCAGTTACTGAGGGTGAAAGAGTACATCGATGCGAAAATGAACAAATACACAAATGAAAACCTGCGTCCTCAGCGACTCTGTCCTACTGGTTCTGTGATGTCCCAGGACCTGCGAATTATGTTGAGATCTCATTCATGACACGCGCCCCCCCAAGAGTTTCGTAGAGGTGCACACACCCTGGGAGCGGAAGGTGCCCCGCAAGCAGACGGCCTGAACACAGCGCACTGTCGGTTTTTGAATAACGACTGAAATAGACTTTAAGGATTTAGAAAGACGGATTTGAGAGTTTATGTTCAATGTATCAAAACCATAAAAATCATTTACAAACTTAATTTAAAATTAGGCAGACGGGAATTCTCTTTCCGGAGAAATGAGCCGAACACAGTGCTTTCTCAGGAGTTCCTCCCCAGTGCCCTGCCTCATCAATTGCTTTTTAGCGGAATTGACCTACTGTGATCCGGCAGACATGGTCGTTTTTCAGAATCTAAAAACTGAGGAATTCTCAAGCAGCCTGGAAAGCAGCTGCTTTCCCACTTGCTCGGCACGAGGAATAATTTCAAATGAAAAAGCAAAATTGGTGAGTACTGATTTAGGGTTTGCAGATCAGTCATGGAGGAAAAAAAACTACTAAATATATGTATGAAATCTGGAAAGTTTTCACTTGTATTTACGGAAGCACACCAGCGCGGCTGAGCCTGCGCGCCTGAAACGGTCTCTCCAGCAGAAAGCAGCACAGGTTTCTCACCCAGCAGGGGGAATGGAGACAGCTGCAGCAAAACAAAGAGTATATGAATTCCAAATAAAATTGCTGAATTAAGTCTTAAAATTAAGGTTCTTGAATGCAGAATACACGAGGTGTTCTGGGGAGAAAACCTTTATCTGATCTTATGTCATAATGCACAACTTAAATAAAAGGTGATGCAAATGAGCTTTCATCTGTGCGCGAAGGAACAATAAAAGGGCAGTATTGGGGAGCAGAGTTAGTGCACGTATGAAGAGAAATAGGTCTATGCAGCACAGGGGTTGTTACAGCAGAGCTGTTGCGTGTTTAATATGGAAAATATTGAAATGCCCTTCAGAACTCTTGCCGTGACTTTATTTGCACGTGGACCCCCGGAGCTGATGTGGCCCCCCACGCAGAGAAATCCTGGGCTGTTGCCAGGTTGCCTGAGCAGCTGACTTGAGCTACTTCCAGAAGGAATCACTGAATTTGTTTCCAGCATCCCAAGGCATCCCTCGGATCCTGTGGGAGAAGAAGAGGAAAGCCTGGGGGCGGCAGAAGACAGAACCCATGGAAGGCAGATTTAAGGACCTGCTTCTTCAATGCAGCAAAGGCATATGTGAATAAATTGCTTACAAGCAATTATGAATTCCTTGAAGCTTCCTTCACCTTGTAAGAAATACCGCACGCCAATACTCCACCGGAAACTGTACAGCAGTGTTCCCCGAACCTTGATTTGCTATTCCTCTAAGTGTCAAGAGCTTTTCTAAGGGAGAATACCATTTATGGTCAGTTTAGAAGGAGAAAGAAATCATCTGCTTGGAGAGCTCGGATTTACAATCCCTTTTACAAATTAGAGAAGTTGAGCGACCCTATGGTAGAGAAATTTCCTTAAGTGATTCAGCCACCATTTCAGGGTTAAACTGTCCCTTTATTCAGAAAACAAATGAAGCAACTTCTGGCAAAGCCAGCGCTTGATGAACACCGTTTGGGAAACATGAGCACAAAGAAGCATTATTTACATCTCTTCCTCAATGCGGAGGACTCCCTGATCCAGAGAAGCCCAGCCCCATCGGGGAGAGGATGCCATTTGTAGGGTGGCGACGAGTCATTTAGTGTTTGCAGGTCGTGCACAGAGAAAGAAGACTTGAAGTCACTCTCAGAAATGAGCCCCCAGCGCTGCACGTTACCGGAGGGCGGGCGGTCTTGACCCGGGAGCTCAGAAGGGACTCTTTCAGGCTGTGAAACTAGTAATGCACACACTACTTTTATTACCCTTAGAACTTATTTCTTTACTCAAACTCTTATCTATGAAGTAGCTATAGCTATATGTATTTAGATAATATTTGGTCTGTAAGGTGTTTTTATTTTTTTTTCTTAATTGGCAATTCTGAAGACATTAAATTTAGGAATAAATGTAGATAATTACTTCTTAACATAAGAACAACGATAGTTCAATAACATCGTTTTTTGAAACTTTTATTTAAGGGTAGTTGAAAATGACAAACTCATTTTTTGTGAAGTAATATACATACGGCATTTATTTTTCTTGCTTTATTGCCCTGGCTAGAACCTTCAATAAAATGTTAAAAGAAAGTGTTTGGACAGGCATCGTAGCTTTGCTCTTGAACTTAGTGTGCTTCTGAAGTAAAATACTTTTGCATAATAAAACATTTCTAAGAGTTCAATGGTCAAAGTTTCAAATGTAGTAAATACCTATTAAATCCAAATTGCACTTCAAATTGTTAAGGAAGACACAAGGTACACAATGGATAAATTGTAAAAACATCACTGATGTCAAAGAAGCCAGGCATTAGATACCACACATGATCTAGTTCCATTTATATGAAATGCCTAAAAGCAGCAAATCTATACATACTGAAAGAATAGTGGTGGTTTGGGGTTGGGGGATTGGTTTGCAAATAAGCATACGGAATCTCTTGAGAGTAATTGCAATGTTCTAGAATTACATTAAGAAGATGATTGCACAGCTCTGCAAAATCACCGAGTTGCACACACATGATGGTTGAACATTTTAGTACATACATTATTCCTCAACAAACTGTACATAATAAATAATTTTTAAAAGAAAAGAGAACATATAGTTTCCCTAAAAATCAGATAATGGACTCAAAACTAGAAATATAATGGAAACTAGATTATCACCCTCCCCACCAAGTTCTTCCTGGAGCCACCACATAATTCAAGTCCTGGAGAGTGTTCCCTATTGCTAGGAAAGGTGGCTGATCTGGAGGAGCTTCTCAGCACCCTGATTTCCCTTATTTCATTTGTGATCTTATGCAACCTCATAGCCCACTCTTCACCTTTCTATTGTGTTCAATTTTCTGTCTCATTTTCGTATGCACCCTCAGAAGGGTTTCCAATTTTTGCTCCAGTATGCCAGTTCTGTTTTCTGATGGTGTATCGGCAGGACGTTTGTTGTTGTTGTTGTCTTACAGTTATTGCCACAAAGCAGAAGTGTTAGCTTGCTTTTGGTGGCTTAGCACCCAAGTGAGGCTGAGCATTTAAAGAGATAGTCCCTCCTACAACGTTTGTTCCCACCTGCACTTTTTCATGGTGATAGCAAGGGCTTGCCAGAGTGACCAGAGAGCTTTCTGCTGCGACACAGTTAGCAGATTTAAGAAAGGAATTGGATTTGAACATTTGAACTTCAGTTTATGTTCCTCGATTAGGAACTTGATAAAGGATTGGTCACGTGAGTTAAGGCTCTTGAGAGTGAGGAAAATTTAAAAACATAGATTCCCAGATCCTATCTCCGAATCAAATGTGTGTATTTGGACCATAAAGGATGAAAGCATAGTGATACGGAACAGAAACAGAGAATAATCCTGGAATAGATCCATGTTCAGATGTTAGGAGAAGGAAGAGGAAGCACGAAGAGAAGAGACGAGAGGATAAATTACACTCTTTCAAGAGAAAAACACAAGATGGGGAATTTCAGGGGATCCTGGGATCAGGGGCTCCGTTCCTGTTGCTTCTGGGACTGTTGCTGACCTGCAAGGGAGGCTTCATTACAGGAGCACTGAGGTCAGATGGAATCGGGTAGGAGTGAGTGGGGTGAGGCTTGGGGACAGACAGAAGGGACAGAAAACAGAAGGGACAGACATTACCCTCACAGGAGAGTAGGAGGTGAGGGTAAGTATTGAGAGGGAGAAGCAAGTTGGCAAATTTGAAGAGAATGAACACATGTAAATACACTTCGTGTGGCGGGAATCCTGCAGTGGATGGGAGAATTGCAGAGACATAATAATAAAACAGCATGAGCTTGCTGAAAAGTAGAATCAGCAATGTTTCAGCACCCAGGACACAGCGCAGTGGAATCAAATACGGCGAAGGAGATGTCCGGGAAGACAAGAACCCCTCAAAATGGAAGAAGCAAAGGTTGTTACCATAGGGAGGAAACTGACAATTGGTGAAGAGAAACGGTTTAGAACAACGGGATGTCCAGAGCTGGAGCTTGCTAGCCAGGGGTCACAGCAGACCACAGGGACTATGCACGTCTGCCTGCTAGGGCCACAGTTGGGGGCCATGCTGATTCGTAGGATGGAGTCACTTTCCAAATTGGGAGAGCTTAGCTAGACTAGGTGTCTAACTGCCTCTTCTTTCCAGGTGTCCTGATCTATTTCTCGGGCGCGTCTACAAGTTTTTAGACAGGATCGCCAGTTATGATAGTCTCTCCTTCCAGAAAGTTCCCCTCTCTTCGTAACAGTATTTCCATCTTCAGTGTTAGTTTTGCTTTCACTGAATTTAACGAGAATTTAATTCCTCTGTTAACTTGTTTGTGTGGGGATTCTCCTTTGTTTCCTGTGTCTCCGTGACCGTGCTTTATCACCCTCTCAGAGCTCCCAGGGCGGTTCAATGACAGCATGACTGTTTTCATCTCTATTTGAATATGTGAAACACAAAACTTCTTAAATGTTCTTCTTATCCCCATAAAAAATCATGTTCAGAGACATACTTTTGCTTTTCCTCCTGATCGGTGCTTTATCTTTTTAAGAACTCAAAGATGTTAACCACCTTCAGTTCATACAACCATGAACGGACAACGACCCATTCAGTACTGGGCGACTCTGCTAGATGCGCAGGTGGCGCAGACCTACCTTCACCGTTCATTCAGGTG
The DNA here is from genome assembly GCF_022355385.1 of Mustela nigripes. Lineage (NCBI taxonomy): Eukaryota > Metazoa > Chordata > Mammalia > Carnivora > Mustelidae > Mustela > Mustela nigripes. Next base: position 90,028,956 of record NC_081564.1, on the reverse strand, counting down.
CTGGTGTTTCCACCTGCTAACCCAGACTTCATGGGCCCCTTGATAGAGGCAACCAACTAGTCATCTCGTGCCAGAAGACATCGGGCACACCACACTGAACTTGAGTCATCTTCTGTCCCAATTAACGTTAGTCTTGTCATGTTTTACAAAGAATTTGTCCATTTCATCTAAATTCTTTAGTTAATTGGCATATTTGCTCATTTATCCTTTTATTATCTGTAAGACATGTGATGGTATCATATCTTTGATATTGTGTCCTTTCTTTTTTCTATATTACTCTAGCTAAAGTTTTATCCATCTTTTTTTTTCCAAAAATCAACTCTTGCCCTTATTATTTCTTTTTTTTTCTATTTCATTATATTCTACTCTATTATTACTTTCTCTCTCTTGCTTTTTTTTTCTTTTCTTTATTGGAGGAGGAGGGTTAATTTACCTTTCTATTATTAGCTTCTTTAGGACACATCTTAAATGTTAAACCTGTACTTCATGATGACAATATTTTAAACGACCCAATCTTCCTGTAAGAACTGTTATCACTACATTTTGCTAATTCTGATATGATGTGTTTTCATTATCATTCAGCTCAAAATATATTCTAAACCCTTGAGATTTCTGTTGGATTGTGAATTTCTTATAAGTGTCTTGTTTAATCTTGAAACGGCTTGATATTTTTGCAATATTTTATTCTTACCGATTTCTGATGTAATTCTGGTATAGTCAGATTCCGTATGACTTCAATCCTTCTAAATTTATCAACACTTACTTTATGGCACAGAATCTGAGCAATATGGGTGAATGTTCCAGGTGCACTTGAAAATAGTACGCACTTACATGGCTGTGTGCAGAATTCTGTATTTATCACTTAGGTCAGTTTGTTCACAGCTGTGTCTTCTGTATCCTTATTGATTTTTTCCCTTTGTTTCTTTATTTTAAGCAATTATAAGACAGGGGTGTAAGAATTTCCAATTATAATTGAGGATTTGTCTATTTCTTGCTTAGTTATGTTTTACTTTAAATATTTTGAATTTCTGATAGTACATTATTATATATTTTTGATAAATTCACTTTTATCTTTATAAGATAAATCTATCTTGAGTTCTATTTTTTTGGAGGGAGGGGATATTATGATAGTTCTCCTACTTTCAGTATACATAGTGTTTTCCATAGTTTACCCTTATCATTTCCATGTCTTTATATTTGAAGTGTTCCTCTTCTAAATAATGCAGAGTTTGTCTTCCGTTTCTATCCATCTGACAGTCTCTTCCTTTCAGTGGTAGTACCGAGTCCATTAACATTTAATGTAACCGTTTATAGGATGGGTTTGAGCTCACCTGGTTGCTATTTGTTCTCTTTTGTCCCTTAGTCTTTTTGTTCTTTTGTTCCTGACCTCTTTTCAAATAACTACCTAATTTTTAGTACTGACTTTTGTCTCTTCTATTGTTTTTTAACATTTTTTCCCCTTTTTGTTAAGTGATTGCTCTTGGGATGAACTTTAACTTTCATGGTTCTCATTCAACTAGCATTATGCCCCTGTATGTTCCATGTGAGAACTTTCTAGCATCTTCACTTCTGTACTATATTCACTTCTGTACCAATGTTATACATTTCATGTTTACATTTGTTATAAACCTCAGATTTCATTATTTTAGTTTTCATGATTTTCTTTAAACAATCATGTTACTCTTAGATAATTTTTTAAAAGGGATAAATATTTAAGAAAATATTCCTTTATATTACATGCATGTTTGCAATGTCTAGTGATCTGCATTCATTCCTGTAGCTCCTTATTTCAACATTATATCAATTTGTTTTTGCTGGAAACATTTTCTTTAGCATTTCTTATATTTCAATACTGCTAGGGGCACATGGGTGGCTCAGCTGGTTAAGCCACTGTCTTTGGCTCAGGTCATGGTCCCAGAGTCCTGAGATTGAGTCCCACATGGGGCTTCCTCTGCTCTTCAGGGAGCCTGCTTCTCCTTCTCCCTCAGCCTTTCCCCTTCCTTGTAAAAAAAAAAAAAAAAAAAAAAAGACTGCTAGTTCAAACTCTCTAAGCTTTTGCTACTCTGGAAATGCCCTTATTTTGTTCTAATTTTTGAAAGATATATTTACGAGGTTCTGTATTCTTTTTTTTTAATTTTATTTATTTATTTGACAGAGAGATCACAATTAGGTGGAGAGGCAGGCAGAGAGAGAGGGGGAAGCAGGCTCCCCGCTGAGCAGAGAGCCTGATGTGGGGCTTGATCCCAGGACCCTGAGATCATGACCTGAGCTGAAGGCAGAGGCTTAAGCCACTGAGCCACCCGGGCACCCCGAGGTTCTGTATTCTAATTAACAATTTTTTTTTTCTCTTCAGCATTTGAAAAAGATTCCTCTGCTGTCTTCTGGTTAGAATTGTGTCTAATGAAAAATGTCTTTGTTCTTTTGTATGTAATGTACCTTTTTTCCTCTGGTTCCTTTTAAGATTTTCTTTTTATCCTGGTTTTTGCAGTTTGGCTATGATGTAACTATGTTGGATTTTGTTGTTGTCTTTTATTTTGTTTCATCTCAAGTGCATTTGTTGCTTTGAGGGTTTATCAGATTTGTGAGTTCATGTTTTTGGTGAGATTTGCAAAATTCCAGCCACAATTATTCAAATATGTGATTTTCCTGCCCCACTCTCTCCTCTCTTGCTTTTCTTTTTGGGACTTAAATTACTTTTTTATTTGTCTACTTGATACTACAGGTGATTAATCTCTGGGGTTTGTCATCATTGTCTTTAAAAAAAAATTTTTTTTTAATTTCATTTGTTTAACAGAGAGAGTGCACAAGAGGGGGAGTGGCAGAGGGATGCAGGGCTCCATCCCAGGACCCTGGGATCAGGACCTGAGCCGAAGGCAGACACTGAACCAACTGAGCCCCTCAGGGTCTTGTTTGTTGGTTTTATCTAGTTGTTTTTTCTCCTTGTGATTAGCTTGGACAATTTTCACAGCTTTGCCCTCACTTTCACTGATATGTCATTCTGCTGTCTTCTAGCTTCTGTTGATCTCCTACAATAAATTTTGTATTTCAGGTAATACGTTTTTTAGTTTTAGAATTTCTCTTTACCCAATTTCCAAATTTTTTACAGCTCTCACATCTCTCCTTCAATTCTCCATTATTGTACTTATTTTATCTTTTTATCCACTTAGCCTGCACACTCATGAATAGACCTATTATCGGTATTTTAAAGTCATTATTCACCAGTTCCCAAGTCTAGGATATTTGTAGGTCTATTAATATTGGCTGATTTTCACCTTGACTATGAATTTCACGTTCTTATTTATTTCTCTATTTGGTTTGTCTTTGTTTTTGCTGCATACTAAGTATTAGAAATGATACCTTGCAGGGACTCTGGGTTTTGTTATCTGCCTCTAGAAAGTGTTCAGTTGTTTTTCTGGCAGGAATTAAATTACTAGCAAATTTCCTCTCTTACAAGTGGACTGCTTTTGCCACATATTTGAGTAGATCTATTTTAATTTATCCCTTTGTCCTAACACATAGATTTTAGTCCCAGAAGATAGTCCTTTCTCATAAGGCTTAATTCTCTTTGAGATCTAAAAGGAAGCCTGAAATCTTGAATGAGGCCCTATAATCTGGCAAGCACTCAAAGTTCTGGATTTCTGATGACTTCTAGCCCCTGAAAGATTTCTCCTCAGAGTTCTGAGTCTTCCAGCTGATGTTTAAATGGGTGATCATTAAAGTTTTACTCCAGCACATGCAATTTTGGAATTAGCAGTAATTGTAGGGACTTTTGCACCTGGATTGGGGTGGGGGAGCTAACCTTTCTTTTCTTTCTGGTGTTCTTCCTCTCACTTTCAGCATCTCCTGTTTCTCCAAAATCCAACATTTGACTCATAAGCCCTACAGTACTGATGCCTCCTGCTTGAGCTCTTTCTTTCTGACCTAGAAAAACCTGGACATGTCCCATGGCATGAGACAGAAAAATGTGGATCTTTTCTGTGCTTCTCTTCTTTCAATGATAAAATTCTCTTCAATTTCTGCTGGTTTGGGTCCATCTTGAGTACCTTTAAATAATTGGTTTTTAAATATTTTGTGAAGAGTTTGTAATTGTGGTTGGCAAGGGAGTTATCTGATACAATCCACTTCATTATTGCTAGAAGCTGGAAATCTTCAGAATTACTTTTAAATGCAGCTTAGTCGAGGTTCTGAAGGAGAAAGAAATATCCGCAACCCCAAGTGTGCATGCACTAACCCATCCGATGCCCACCGCTCAGCATCTGAGGTTTTATGTGATCCACTGGCTTTCTGGACCATCTGAGTCTTTGTCCTTCGTCTTTGTCTCTTGCCCAGGTGTTCATGGGGTTGTAATAAATGGAAAAGCTCGAAGATAGACAGTGTCCTCCAGGCATGTGCAGCCTGGTATTAATTTTGTATGTTTTTGGAAATGCAAAGATTGGGACAAGTGAGCTTTGATGTGTGTGTGTGTGTGTGTGTGTGAATGTGCTTATAAGCAGTGAAACAGTCCCTTCTTCCTCTCCCACCCTGCCCTTGAAAAAGTATATGAGGAACCAAAGGTAAAGTTCATTCTGCACACACCTGTGTGAATGACAGCATTCATCACCATACCTTTAAGTATTTTCAGCATCTCTGTTGTGTGGAAACCTAAGTTTGTAAAACAGCAAATAAATGTAGAATTTCCTTAGTGATGATCCAGAACACATCTAAATACATCCGGAGAACTGTCCACTAGAACTCCTTCTCTCCCACCTGCTCTGAGACATTATGTGGGGGGGGGGGGTGTCTGCAGGTTCTTGGGATGCAGCTAGGATTCATGCTTTCCTGATGTGATCAGTTAGATCTTGAGACTGACGCCAATTCCAGTGCACATGAAGCTGAGATCCCCCGAGAATGTCAGTGTGTGTCTTTGTAAAGAGACTCTTGTCCATCTCAGGGACAGGAAACATCCAAAGTATCATGGGAAAGCACTTCCTACTGAGCATGAGTGGTTCTGCTGTGGTAAACACCACAGTTCATATCTGTGATTCTGCCTTTTTATGGCTGACCAAAGTGCCCTTAGTGTGATGGAAACATTTCTCTGGCCCTATTAATATATCCAACAAAGTAAGAGTTCCGTACTTTCAAACCAATTCCTTATTTTTCAGGTGAATTTAATCTCTCCATTTAAGTCTTGAAATGAAATGGTAATAGTTTTATTTCCCTTGCTAAATTTCATATTCCATGAAAAAACAAAACTTTAAAAAAATTATTGATTGTATGTTATTGAACTCCCATTAAGTGATTGACGAGTAAGATCATAAGATGATGAAAAATGATCTGGTCTTCATTTTTAAGAGCTCCTGGCTTAGTAGGGAGAGATAGATGTTGTGAACAATTCAGGCAAAACAAGCCCACACCCTCCTGGGGAAGAGTGAGGACTCATGAATGACTTTGCTCTGGAGATTAGAGCATCCCAGGAGCAGTGTTTGAGCAGGGACGGACAATGAATAGAAGACTCTAGACAGAGAAGAAGGGTGGGCATGCAACCCAGTTTGGCAGGCCAGGCTGTCTTGCTAAGGGTTAGTCTTACTTCCTGTGCTCCTCAGTCTTTTATTCTTCCGGAAGACAAGTAGCTTCACGTGCCCAGCACGCCCAAGGTGGGAAACGTGTCCTGTTCCTGATTACTGGGCTGTGGTTGACACTTCTTCTTCACTGCAAGTAAGCTTATCAGAACGTGAATATGTTTTTGAGGTGAATGAATTATGTCTAATTTTAAAACCACACATAAATTGTCATATTAGATACTTGATGTTACCACATTTTGGCCATAAAACAACCATTTTCACATAGTTTCCAAGACAAGTATTTCAAACTCAAGTCCCCTGTGCCTTTCTAGGACCAAAGTAGTCTTCTCAGCTTTTCTTGTTTTTGTTTTTTGATCACAAGTAATACTGTTGTGAAATCCAAAATTTATGGAGTAAAGACTAAAAATATCCTACCAGTCAAACTCAACTGTCCTCCTCAGTAAATACTTTTATAATATTTGGATTTATCCTTTCATAATTTTTAACAGGGAAAATGATACAAAATCAAAGACCTTATTTCCTTATTTTTTGCTTCATTAGGACTACACCGCACGAAGTGCTTTTGAGTTTCTTCTTTTAAATTCTCAGTATGTTTCAGGGAGCTTGCCATGTGGAAAATACAGAGCTTCCTCATTCTTACCAGAGTGCTAAAGTTGATTTGCTGCCCCCTTTTGAGAGACATTAAGGTTTATCTTAATGTTCCCACTATTTTAATAGTGTGATTGTTTGTACCCAGAAATCTGTATGTACTTGGCAGATCTGATGCTTGGCCAGATTTCTAACAATGTCTGAGTCACTGGGAAGTCATGCAAACTCACATTAGAATCAGTGTTGGAGCTGCAGTCCGAATGCATCATTCTCCTTGAATTGCTGGCTTATTTCTAAATTCACCTCTATTACTTAGTATTATGCAGTTTCTAACCAAAGAACTAAGTGGCTTTTGCCCATTTTTTTCTATCAGCTAACTCTTTGAGAATTTGAAGAAACTCTTATGTATTTAGCCCCTTAGAACTCTCAAAATACATTTAAACCTTTTTATACACAATAGTACATAATTTCTGGAAGCTCGTGGACTTCAGTAAAGAACCCTCTAAATGTCACAAGGAACACTTGTTTTAATACCTCTACCCAAAATTAATAAGTACAGTTTAAAATTCATCATATACAGTCCCATCGATTCCTAGATCACAACTAGAAATAGGAAAACTACTAACGCCATGAACCATTCAAAAATAAATGAACATATGGGCATGGAGGCTTAAGTTTGACAAGTTGGGAACTCATTTGCTTCTTGAGACAGAAAATTCATTCAGCTGGCTCTGCACGGTAACAGCTATAAATATGGTGCCTAAATATTTTATGATTAAACACCATAATTTCAGGAAAGCACAAAACAGATGCTGACTTTCTGTAATGATGACTCCTGCCTTTGTTACCGGTTGGCTCACTTGTGTTATTCACATTCAGTTTCAAACACAAACCTCTCAGAATCATGTGCTAAAGCTTAACTAATCTGCTCTCTTTACGAAAGCATGCATAATACGCCTAAGTATTGCTAATTCAGCAGTGAAAAATAAATTAGACTTTTCAGCCAAACAATTAACACTCAACTTTAAATGCTGCTTGCTAGAGCAAGTAGATAGAAAGTCTACTGTTCTGACATTCACTATTCCTACTGAATGCACCGGAAGGGATTATATTAATATTTCCCCACAAATCTCTTAAAGCAGTTTGTTCATTCTTCCAGGGTTGACATAAATTAAAGAACACTTTATGATTTTCATGGAACAGAAGCTATTTCTTAAACATCTACAAGTACCTCAGCCCTAAGCAGAGTATTAGGACCACCAGAGGACAGCATTTATCACAAGACTGGAGAAGATTCTGACTGTGGGGGTAGTGAGAGGCACCGGGTCCCGTTGACTTTTCTCAAGAGCACACACAGTGAAGGCCCATGTGGCAGGGACTGTGTTCCCGCACACAGCCTACAGACCCTTCCACAATGTGGTCTCCACTCACCTCCACTCCTGTGGAGTCTCACCCTTCTTTCCGTAAATGTATTTGCCATTCTTACCTCCTTGCCGCCCCCTGTGTCCAGCTACTCCCAGCTGCCTCTCTGTTGACTCAGGCATGACCCAGACTTGTCCCCATGCAGCTCTTCAAGATGTCCTTCCAACACCCTTCCCTCCACCTCCACTGGAGTCACCTCAGGCCATCCCATTTGCATCTGTGCCAGTGGTCACCTGCTGGCCTGATGCCCTCTTCCTGCTGCCAGCACAGCACTCAGTATCCATGACTCAGAGTGTGTATGAGAAGCGAGCGTTTGAGGCATGGACACGTCCCTCAGTTTTCACCCAATCTCTTCTGTTCACACTTCCTTCTGTTGACATGCGCTAAGCTTAGAGGTAACATAAAACATCAGCCCATGGTGGGAGTAGTGAGGGATGGAAGCTACATCCTTTTAGCACTGGCTCTAAATAACTAGGTGTAGTATGTAATGTGGAGTCTAGAATGGCACATATCCGTGACATTTGCAAACACACACATGGTGTCAATAAATCACATCAGGTCTCCAAATTCTGAATGAGTCTTACTGTTGGCTTTAAACTATCTCCTTATCAAGAGACACATATGCATTGAGGAGCAAGATGGTGGAGGGGTAGGAGATCATCAGGTCCCTGAAGTTCAACTAAATAGTTATCAAACGCTTCTGAACTACTACAAACTCGATGGGAGCTCGAAGAGAAGAACAACACGTCTAGGAACAGAAAAGTGACCACTTTCTGGAAGGTAGGACATGTGGAGAAGTGAATCCGAGGTGATACATGGGAAGATAGACAGCAGGGGAGGGTCCAGCTCCTGGCAGGCATTGGAGCAGCAGAGCACGAAATTGGGACTTTTAGAAGTCGGCTTCACTGAGGGACGACTCTCCAGAGGCTAAGCAGGGGTGGACCCCTAATGGGGACCATGTGGTCTCAGGACCCACGGGGTCACAGAAAGACCAGGGGTGTCTGGGTGCAGCAGAGTGCCCAGGTATCAAAGTGGAGAAGCCAGCTGGAGAGACAGAACCGAGAAGTGGGCTTTCAGCTCAGGGTAACCTTAAACAGTGATCTGAGGCACAGCTGGGCCACTGCTCTTCAAGCAGGGACCTCACAAGTGGCAGATCCAGGGAGACTCCCTCCTTCCTCCTCTGGGAGGAGCAGCACAGGAACACATCCAGGGGGCTGCTGGGTTTGGAGACTCCAAATGGGGCTATGTGCCCGGGAAAGAAATGCTTGGTCACAATCTGAGTGAGCATGAAGTGCTGCCAGAGGCCAGGGAGATGGAAGAGATTGACTGCTTTCCTCTGAGGGCACACTGAGGAGTGGGGCCCTGAGCTCTTGGCGCCTCTGGGCCAGAGATTGGGAGGCCACCATTTTCATTTATATCCTCCAAAGCAGTAGGGGGAAGTGTTCAGGGTACTGCCTCTTGTTCTTTTTTCTGTGGTGAGTTCCCAAGCATGAACCCAAGCAGACTGCTTAGCCTGGTCCCTGGCAAGGGCAGTGCAAAGACATTGAGAATTGCTGCCACAGGCCCCTTCCCCAAAAGATCAGAAAGAACATCCAGCCAAGACCAAGTTTGCCAATCAGTAAGAACCATGGAACTCCAGAGCTAGAGGAATGCAACAGATAGAATTCATGGATTTTTCCCCATGATCCTTCAGTTTTTCAAAGTTAGTTTTTTTAAAATTTATTTTTATCTTATTCCTTTTTTGTTTGTTTTGTTTTAGGATTTATTTATTTATTTGAGAAAGAGAGATTGAGAGAGAGAGAGAGAGAGCACACATGAGAAGGTAGAGGGTCAGAGTGAGAAGCAGGCTCCCTGCTGATCAGGGAGCCTGATGTGGGACTCGATCCAGGGACTCCAGGATCATGACCTGAGCTGAAGGCAGTTGCTTAACCAACTGAGCCCCCCAGGGGCCTTCTTATTTTGTTTTTAGGAAAAGTTTTCCTCTTTCCTATTTTAATGTTTTTAACTATTTTATCTTATCAATACCTTTCTAAAAATCTTTTTAAATTTTCTTTGTTATAGTAATATTCTATCCCTTCATTGTATTTAACCTTATTTTGTGTGTATATATAGGTTTTTCTTTCTTTAAAATTTTGGGATGCAGTTTCTTCTAATAGATCAAAATATACCCTCAATCTAGTGCATGGCTTTGTTCTAGTCTCCAGGCAGATCACATTCTTTCTTTCTTTTTTTTTTTTTCTTTTTTCAACCAGTATCTTATCTTGTCAATTCCTTTTTTAAAATCTTTTAAAATTTTCATCTTTATAATAATATTTTATCCCTTCATTGTGTTTAGCCATATATATATATATATATATACATATGTGTGTGTGTGTGTGTGTGTGTGTATAGATATATATATATTCTTTCTTTAAAATTTTGGGAGGCAGTTTCTTCTAACAGACCAAAATACACCCAGAATGAAGTGATGAAGTGTGTGGCTCTGTTCTATTTACCAATCTAATATATATATTATATACATATAATTAAATTAAATACATTAAATATACATAAAATACATATATATGATACATATTTTATAAATAATTTTTCCCCTTCTTTCTGCTCCCCCCAGTTTCTGGTCTTATCTGATTTAGTAAGTGTATATTATTCCAGGTCATTGGTACCTTTTAGTATTTTGTTCTCTCATTTATCTGGAAAAAATGACAAGGTGGGAAAACCCACCACAGAATAAAGAACAAGAGGCTGTACTGATGGCTAGGGACCTGATCAATATGAGCATTAGTAATATGTCAGAACTAGAGCTCAGAATGATGATTATCAAGGTGCTATCTGGGCTCAAAAAAAGCATGGAAGATAGTAGAGGATTCCTTCCTGGGGAAATAAAAACCTATTTCTGGAGAAGTAAGAACAAAACAAAACAAAACTAAACTAAACTAAAATCTAACCAAGTTGAAATAAGAAAAGCTATTAGTGATATCCAATAAAAAAAAAAAAATGGTGGCTCTTATTGCTAGGATAAGTGAGACCAAAGAGAGAATTAGTGATATAGAACACCAAACGATGGAGAGTAAAGTAGCTGAGAAAAAGAGAGACAAACAACTACTGGACCACAGACGGAGAATAAGAGGGGTAAGTGATACCATAAGGCAAACAATATTAGAATAATTGGGATCCCAGAAGAAGAAGAAAGAGAGAGGGGCAGAAAGTATATTGGAGCAATTTATAGCAGAGAATTTCCCTAATTTCATGAAGGAACAAGCATCAAAATCCAGGAGGCACAGAGAAACTCACTCAAAATCAATAAAAATAAGTTTATATCCCATCACCTAATAATAAAACTTACAATTTTCAGTGACAAAGAGAAAATCCTAAAAGCAGCTTGGCACAAGAGATCTGTAGGATACAAAGGTAGAAGTATAAGATTGGCATCAGACCTATTCACAGAGACCTGGCAGTCCAGGAAGGACTGGCATGATAAATGAGAAAAATATGCAGCCAAGAATACTACACCCAGCTAAGCTGTCATTGAAAAGAGAAAGAGAGATAAAAACATTCCACGACATACAAAAACTAAAAGAATTTGCAAATATCAAACCAACCCTACAAAAAATGTTAAAAGGGGTCCTCTAAGCAAAGAGAGAGCCTAAAAGTAACATACCAGGAAAGAACAGAGACCATATGCAGTAACAGTCACCTTACATGCAATACAGTGGCACTAAATTCATATCTCTCAATAGTTACCCTGAATGTAAATGGGCTAAATGCCCCAATCAAAGGACAAAGTGTATCAGAATGGATAAAAAACAAGACCCATCAACATGCTGTCTGTAAGAAACTCATTTTAGACCAAGACACCTCCAGATTTAAAGTGAGGAGGTGGAAAACCATTTACCATGATAATGGACATCAAAAGAAAGCTTGGTGGCAATCCTTATATCAGATAAATTATATTTTAGGCCAAAGACTATAATAAGAGATGAGGAAGGACACTATATCATACTTAAAGGGTCTGTCCAACAAGAACATGTAAAAATTTTGAATATCTATGCCCCTAACATGGAAGCATAGATTATATAAACCACTTATATAAACCAATTAATAACAAAACCAAAGAAACACATCAATAATATACAATAATAATAGGGAACTTTAACACTTCCCCCCCTCACTGAAATGGACAGATCATCTAAGCAAAAGATCAACAAGGAAATAAAGGTCTTAAATAACACACTGGACCAGAAGGACATCACAGATATATTCAGAACATTCCATCCCAAAGCAACAGAATACACATTCTTCTCTAGAGCACATGGAACATTCTCCAGAATAGATCACATCCTGGTAACAAATCAGATCTCAGCTGGTACCAAGAGATTGGGATCATTTCCTGCATATTTTAATACCACTATGCTCTGAAACTAGAACTCAATCAGAAGATGAAATTTGGAAAAAAGTCAAATACATGAAGGCTAAAGAGCATTCTACCAAAGAATAAATGGGTCAACCAGAAAATTAAGGAATAATTTTTTAAAAAATCGTGGAAACAAATGAAAATGAAAACACAACTGTTCAAAACCTTTGGGACACAGCAAAGGCAGTTCTGAGAGGAAAGTATATAGCAATACAGGACTTTCTCAAAATACAAGTAGGTCTCAAATACACATCCCAACCCTACACCTAAATGAGCTTCAGAAAGAACAGCAAAGGAAGCCAAACCCATCAGAAGAAGAGAAATAATAAATATCAGAGCAGAAATCAATGAAATAGGAACCAAAAGAACAGTAGAACAAATCAATAAAACTAGGACCTGGTTCTTTGAAAGAATTAATAAGACTGATAAACCACTGGCCAGACTTATCAAAAAGAAAAGAGAAAGGACCTAAATTAATAAAATCATGAATGAAAGAGGAGAGATCACAACCAACACCAAAGAAATGTAGACAATTATAAGAACATATTATGAGCAACTATACACCAGCAAATTTGACAATCTGAAAGAAATGAATAGATTCCTAGAGATATATAAACCACCAAAACTGACCCAGGAAGAAATAGAAAACCTGAGTAGACCCATATCCAGTAAGGAGATTGAAGCAGTCATCAAAAATCTCCCAACACACAAGAATCCAGGGCTAGATGGCTTCCCAGGGGAATTCTACCAGACATGTAAAGAAGAATTAATACCTAGTATCCTGAAACTGTTCAAAAAAATAGAAATGGAAGGAAAACTTCCAAACTCATTCTATGAGGCCAGTATTATCTTTAACCCCAAACCAGACAAGATCCCATCAAAAAGATTTAAAGACCAATATCCTTGATGAACACAGATGGAAAAATTCTCACCAAAATACTAGCCAATATGATCCAACAGTACATTAAAAGAATTATTCACCACAACAAAGTGGGATTTATTCCTGGGCTGCAAGGTTGGTTCAATATCCACAAATCAATCAATGTGAAAAAATACATTAATGAAGGAAAGAACAAGAACCATATGATACTCTCAATAGATGCTGAAAAAACATTTGACAAAGTACAACATTCTTTCTTTCTTTTTTTTTTTTAGATTTTATTTATTTATTTGACAGAGAGAGACACAGCAAGAGTGGGAGCACAAGCAGCAGGACTGGGAGAGGAAGTAGCAGGCTTCCCACAGAGCAAGAAGCCTGATGTGGAGCTCGATCCCAGCACCCTGGGATCATGACCTGAGCCAGAGGCAGATGCTTAATGACTGAGCCACCCAGGTGCCCAGTACAGCATCCTTTCTTGATTAAAAACTCTTCACAGTGTAGGGACAGAGGGTGCATACCTTGATATCCTAAGAGCCATCTATGAAAAACTCACAATGAATACCATTCTCAATGGGGAAAAACAGAGAGCTTTTCCCCTAAGGTCAGGAACACAGCAGGGCTGTCCACTATCACCACCACAATTCAACAGAGTACTAGAAGTCCTAGCCTCTGCAATCAGTCTAAAAAAAAAAAAAAAATTAAAGGCACCTGAATTGGCAAAGAAGAAGTCAAACTCTCACTCTTTGAAGATGATACCATGCTTTATGTGAAAAACACAGAAGACTCTATGCCAAAACTGTTAGAACTCATACAGAAATTCAATCAAGTGTCAGGATATAGAATCAATGCATGGAAATCTGTTGCATTTCTATACACCAACAGCCAGACAGAAGGACAGAAATTACGGAGTCAATCCCATTTACAATTGCATCCCAAAACCATAAATACCTAGGAATAAACCTAACCAAAGAGGAAAAGAATCTATACTCAGAAAACCATAAAGTACTCATGAAAGAAATTGAAGAAGACACAAAGAAATGGAAAAATGTTCCATGTTTATGGATTAGAAGAAAAAATATTGTGAAAATGCCTATGCCACCTAAAGCAATCTACACATTTAATGCAATCCCTATCAAAATACCTTCAAATTTTTTTCAAAGACATAGAACAAATAGTCCTAAAATTTATATGGAAATAGCAAAGACCTTGAATATCCAGAGGAATGTTGAAAAAGAAAACCAAAGTTGGCAGCATCACAATTCCAGAGTTCAAGCTCTATTACAAAGCTGTCATCATCAAGACAGCATGGTACTGGCACAAAAACAGACCCATAGATCAGTGGAACAGAAGAGAGAGCCCAGAAGTCGAGCCTCAACTCTACGGTCAACTCATCTTCGACAAAGTGGGAAAGGAAGTTCAATAGAAAAAAGAGTCTCTTCAACAGATGGTGTTGGGGAAACTGGGCAGCCACACGCTGGACAGCCACATGCAAAAGAATAAAAACAGATCATTTCCTTACACCACACAGAAAAATAGACTCAAAATGGATGAAAGACCTCAATGTGAGACAGGAATCCATCAAAATCCTTGAGGAGAACACAAACAGCAGCCTCTTTGACCTCAGCCACAGCAACTGCTTCCTAGAAACATCACCAAAGGCAAGGGAAGCAAGGGCAAGAATGAACTATTGGGACTTCATCAAGACCAAAAGCTTTTGCACAAGGAAGGAAACAGTTAACAAAACCAAAAGACAACTGACAGAATGGGAGAAGATATTTGCAAACGACATATCAGATAAAGGACTAGTGTCCAGAATCTATAAAGAACTTAGCAAACTCAACACCCAAAGAACCAATAATCCAATCAAGAAATGGGCAGAAGACTTGAACAGACATTTCTGCAAAGAAGACATCCAGATGGCCAATAGACACATGAAAAAGTGCTCCACATCACTAGACATGAGGGAAATACAAATCAAAACCACAGTGAGAAACCACCTCACACCAGTCAGAATGGCTAAAAATAACCAGTCAGGAAACGACAGATGTTGGCGAGGATGCAGAGAAAGGGGAACCCTCCTACACTGTTGGTGGGAATGCAAGCTGGTGCAGCCACTCTGGAACAGCATGGAGGTTCCTCAAAAAGTTGAAAATAGAGCTAGCCTACCATTCAACAATCTCACCACTGAGTATTTACCCTACAGATACAAATGTAGTGATCCCAAGAGGCACGTGCTCCCAAGTGTTTATAGCAGCAACGTCCACAATAGCCAAACTATGGGAAGAACCTAGATGTCCATCAACAGATGAATGGATAAAGAATATGTGGTATATATACACAATGGAATATTTTGCAGCCATCAAAAAGAGAAATCTTGCCATTTACAATGATGTGGATGGAACTAGAGCGTATCATGCTTATTTCACAAGTCAATCAGAGAAAGACAATTATCCCATGATCTCTCTGTTATTAGGAATCTGAGAGCAAGGGAGGGCTTGTTGGGGGAAGAGACAGAAAAATGAAACAAGATGGGATCAGGAGGGAGACAAAACTTAAGAGACTCTTAATCTCAGGAAACAAACTGAGGGTTTCTGGAGCGGGGGTAGGGAGAGGGTGGCTGTGTGATGGACACTGGGGAGGGTATGTGCTATGGTGAGTGTTGTGAATTGTGTAAGACTGATGATTCACAGACCTGTACCCCCAGGGAAAATAATACATTGTATGTTCATTTAAAAAAAAAGAGAGAGAGAGAGACACACATGCATGTATTCATTCTGGGTTAACCCTGTTGTGGCGAATGGTTTACCTAAGAGCAGCCGCTGCTGTTGGCGGGCCCCCGGTACCTCATAGTCTGCAACAAACAGACTGGGGTGACCTCTGCACAAAGCCGTAGCTGGGTGGGGCCCAAGGTGAACACACACTCTTGCTGTCATGTCCCCTCTGACAGCTTGGAGGGTGGGAGCACCACGTCCCCTTTTTCCGATTCCTCACGGCCAGCTCCTCCTTCACACCACCTGCCTCCAACTCCTCAAGTCCCTCTGAGATGGGAAACAAGACAAAAACACATCAATGATGTCACCCTTCCCAGGAACACAGGAAACATCGACACACATGAACCCTGTGTAGAAAGCTGCAGACAACCTCCAGGTGGTCTGGTCCTTCTCACTCAGGCAATTCAGTCTTCCACCTGGAACCTGTGCAAGAGACCAGCCAGGCCCGTTCAAGGAGGAGATGCCTGCCTGTGGGAGGTGAAGGCACAGTAAGGACACAGCAGAAGTGCGGACCCTGGAAACACCAGGTGATACAGTGTGAACAAGATCGACAACAGTGTGGTTCTGGTGGTTTCTGGTTGTTGCAATGTTGTTCACACAAAATGATGCCCTGAGGGCTTCCTGTGTTCCAGAAACCCGGTGTGCCACACTGATACTTTATGGTCGACTACTTCTCAAATCCTGAGTGGCCAAAAGAATGATCCGGGAGGGCCTGTCCATAACAGAGACAACATTAACATTTCAGAGATTCGCTGTCTTGGGTGATGGTCACGGACTACCAGAAAGACCCATGGTTACCTTTCTTTCTTTTCAACTGTGGTGAGGGAGAGCCTCTTGGAGGACAGAGGGAGAAGGACTTTCTGCCTGAAGCAGCCCCTCTCTCACCAAGACCCTGACAGCTCCTCGTGGAGCAGTAGAGTCACCCAGGGGACCACTCACCCATGTAGCAGGGCCCACGGCTTCTGCCACCTTGCCTGTCCTCATGCTGTCCCAGATACCAACAGAAACCCTACCAGGAGGGAATGAAACATGTGTCACTTCGAAGACGAGAGTACGAGAACTGTGAGAGTGTTTATGACACTAGTTCCTCCAAGGTGGGGGTTAGGAGAAGCTCGTAGCGCCTCAGCCTTGTCTCCCTACTTCCACCTACTCTGGGACAGCAGACGTGCTGCTGGGACAGACTTCTTCTTACCGCGAACTTGTCTGCCATGTCAGAATTCATTAAATTAAGTGACAGTAGATGTTGGACTTAGACCTATCGAGAAAGTTACCGCGCACCTGGAAAGGCTGAGCATCAGCTACGGTCTTGTTTGGGACGACCAGCCCCTTGAGAGCCAGGCTGTTCTTCACACTTCAAAAGAAGAGCAAGGAGTCACTTCTGAAGACCCGGCCTTATTTGATTATGAGACTACAAACCCGTGGAGTCCACCGGTTTTTACTTGAAAGGAGAGGCAAACATAGGTAGTAATGTAAAGTTTTAAAGATCTTACTCAGACCATAGTCTTAGAATTATCATCAAAAAATGAGCTTAGGCTACTTCTGTTGAGGCTTTAGGTGGGCTGAAAAAGGGGTTATATCTTACCCCCTGGTTTATTTTTCCTTTGCCTCTTTGCCCAAATAGAAGCATATTGGAAGTTACTAGTCACACAATGAAATAAAAATCTATGCAAATCTTTGATTTTGATAGCTCTGAATAGACATAAAGCCTAGAGTTTTCAGCTCTGAATAGATATAAATCCTAGAGTTCTCGAAATGTCACAGAACTGTGTACAGCTGGGCACAATTATTATTATTTTTTTTTTACTAGATTCTTGGGCCCACCAAAGCCTCTTTATTACCCTTTTCCTGGGACCAGGACTTAAATCAGAAATCTCAGTGGCCAGTGCTGTAAAATGCAGCTAAGATCGCAGGCAGAATAAAATATCCTCAAAAAATACTAAGCTGGTAATAATAGTGAGGTCATAAGAAGCATCAAATGTTTGTCTTAATAATCATACTTAGTTATGTAGGAGACTGCACTATATCTTACATGCCTATTATTTAATCCTACAGCATGTCTCTGTTCTTCACATTCTAAACACACACAAAAGAGTATCTGAGAGAGTAAGGAAGGACACCAAGGTCTGAGAGCCAAAGGCCTCTGTTCCTCGCTGAGATCCATGCTCGCTCCTCGCGGGGTCGCTGGCCGTCTGCATCCTTCCCGGCCCGACTGGGAGAACGCATCTGGAGAGCAGGGCCTGGGCTATGTCCCTCCTCATCGTCCCAGAGACTTTTTCCAACAGTAAAATGGGGATGACAGTACCCGCCTCACTGGGGTTCGTGAGGCTTAAGCGATTTTTTTGACTATGAGACGGTGTATGTAAACACGAGTTGTCACGCCTGGCCCTGAGTACACAGGCGGGAGATGCCTTTCCTCCTTCTGAGAGTTTTGAATAAAAGGCATTAATTCAAACATCGTCCTCCACATTCCAGATCCCGCACCTGACGTTAGTTTCAAATACCACCTCTGTGTGCCCTGGTTAAAAAAAAAAAAAATCCCACGTAACCCTTTTGAGGCACTGAATTTGCTCCAACTGATTTGCACTAATTTGGTTCCCAGTTAAGCACATGGAGGGAGCAGAAATTCTAATCTGTTGTAACATTTATTCTTTTTCCTACTCTCGGGTAAATAGATTAGTATCGTTAGGATTAGGTTTGCAAAGATATGCCCAATGGGTATAGGCGCGGGGGTCTGTGTCTGCGTGTGCGTGCGAGCGCGACAGAGGGAAGAGACTCCCTGCGCTGCGAGGGAGCGAGGCCGGCTCAGAGAACCAAGTCTACCAACACCGAGACAGCGGCGTGTTCCTTTGATTTACGGTCTGTCCTTCCCCGCACGACGGGAAGCCGGCGAGGGGTGGATACCCTGCGGCGATCTTTGCTCCGGGCGAGGGCTGCGCGCATCGAATCCTCCCGCGGCACCCGTGCGCGCACACTTGGATCCGTCCACGTCTCCATAAACGCGCTCTAAAAGGCTCTATCCTTCCATCATCAACGTGGACAAAGGTTTGCTTCTACACGGACACGGGTTTTGGTGTCTTACTATTTTTCTAGAACTTTGCTCTAACGTAGAAAGACCGCATCAGTGTGTTCCCAACTTGGTCCTCATCTTCGGTGGGACACACAGTCACCACGCGGTCCTGACCCCGCTGACCTGCGGCGGGGTCCTGCGGAGAGCCTCCGAACCGTTCAAGGTGACCCTCCTGCCACACGGGACTCATCAGACACCTCTGAGCCCCACGGCCAGTGGGTGCCCCCTCCCCCACCTGCGCAGCTCTGGGACGGCGTCCCTGGGCCCGACCTGCGGCTCGTGCGCGCCCGGCGTCGGCGGCTGCGCGTGGGAGAACCACGTGCGCCCCTGCCCGACGCTGAGATTTTTCAGGCCTTTGCAAGTTAAAGTTCTTATCTGCCCTACCAGGTCCCCAATAACCGTGGTGATTATCGAGGCCAAGGATGGATTATCTCAGGAGGTAGGGCTGATTGCGAATCCCCTTTCCAAGCGCCCAGACGCAGCGCTGGGGCGCGGGGTTCCCCGTGGCTGTCTGGCTGTGGAGCCCACGGGACCCCTGCACAGATCGGCCGGCCCGGCCTCCCACCCGCCCGGGTGCTGAGTTTCCCGGGGCCGCGGACAGGCAGCGGTGCCTGGAGCCGCAGAGGCCCTTGGCGGCCGCGCTCTCCTCCTCCCGGGGTGCCGTCCTTGGCCCCCCGCCCCCTAACCGACTGGCCAGGCGCGTCCCTGGCGCAGCAAACATGACTGCTCCTCCCTTCTCCGACGCTGGCCCGTGGCTTGGCCAGACCATGTCCTCACCCTGTTCTCCCTGAGGTTACAGGCCGCCTGCTCAGCTCCCCCGGGATGGGGTCACTGCTGGGCATTTAAATCTACCTGTCATTCCTTTCTCAGCACCCGGCAAAGTTCCTGGCATGAAGGATACTTCCAGTAAGTGTCTGATGAGTAGAACATCACTGTCGTGGCTTCCAAGCGTGTCAACGATAACTGATGGCAGCGCTTACCCTGATCCGCACAGGCGCTCCCGACCCTTCCCTGGGGAAGACTGAGTCGAGTCTCTGTTGGTCTTGTCTCTTGGGGAGAGAGCTTTTATACATGTGCTGGAGAACTGGACACAATCATACAGATTTTGTTTCATGAGCATTTTTAGAAATAGAGCTAAGGTGACTTGAAAATATTTTTAAAAGGAAGTTGGTTGAGGATCTGACCCTGGTTTCAGCTCAGGTCATGATCTCAGGGTAGGGGGGTCGAGCCCCGGCGGGCTCTTGATCAGCTCGGAGGTAGGTGGTCTCTCTCTCTCTCTCTCTCTCCCAAATAACGAAATGAAATATTTAAAAAAATAAAAATGAGGAAATTAACTCATCGTCCATCATATTGCCTATGGGTTCCTGAAATGCGCTACAGAATGGAAGTCCAGAACTGACTGAAATGTCATCTCACATACACGTAAAAGTATGCTTTCTCATACACACACGCAAATGCACACGACATCAAGTAAAGCTGAAGCTCAAAATAACGGTTTCAAAGCAAGGCAACACTTGTGATTCCTGATCTTTAAATAGCAATGTTTTTATACATTTAAGGAAATTAGACTTCTGGTAGTACTTCAGTAGACACTTGAAGAACTGTTCTGTGTGTATGAAAATCACCGGGTGGTACCTTTCTTTCAAGATCGGTAAGTAATAGCTCCGCTCACATTTTAAAATTAAACATATATGAAATATTCTTAACTTTAGACTATAAAAACTCTAGATGTTGTTGGAGAGGTCAGTTTCCCACAGAGGGGACAGCCTGTGCCGTAAGGAGGGGTAGAAGAACTGCCCCTGTCCCGTAGAATCCTAAAGTTCTTTAAGGAAATAAAACTGGAAATACAAAAGCAACACTTTCCTAGTTCCTCCCCTACCTTCTCATCTCAAGTATCAACAAACATTTTTAAACCCATCTGGCATAAACCTTATTTATCATATGGATTAATTTTCAATATTTTGTCTCAAACATCCTGCCATGCTTGTGGACACGCTGTCCCCCACAGGGCGCCGCCATCGTCTGGCCGCCCGAGGAACGCAAGCAGCGTTGTGAATGGTGGCGGACCGGGGGGAGAGATGTGGCGGGTGAGATCAGGATTGCAGGGCTGGGATGCTGGTTCTGAAAACTGTGGTGTGTGTTCCTTGAGATCTCCTGGCGAGTCCTGTGAACCTGGGCAGTGAGTGCAGAGTCTCCAACGGTCC
>NC_081564.1:89995549-90003049 GCF_022355385.1 Mustela nigripes | reverse complement strand
TGTTGGTGTTGGAGGTGGTATTGGTGGTGATGGTGCTGTTGGTTTTGGTGTTGGGGTGGTGTTGGTGGTGATGGTGTTGCTGATGTTGGTGTTGTTGGTTTTGGTGTTGGGGGTAGTGGTATTGGTGTTGGGGTGGTGTTGGTGGTGATGGTGTTGCTGGTATTGGTGTTGGTGATGATGATGTTGGGGTGGTGTTGGTGGTGATGGTGTTGTTGATATTGGTGTTGGGAGTGGTGGTGGTGGTGGTGATGATGATGGTGTTGGTGTTGGTGTTGGGGGTGGCCATGGCACAGGCTGCATCTGGGAACAGCTCCCAGTCTCAGGTTGAGGCTGAGGTTTGTGAGGCAGAAGGGGATAACCCCTATGGGTAGAACTCAGACGAAGAACAAGGTGAGGGCTGTAGTCTTCACTTGATTCTCGCGTCCAATTTGGTCTCAGCTAAGACACAGAGCACCTGGCCATGAGCTGTGCTATTCTCATTGAGAATGAGAAACTTGAATTCAGTGATTTGGGGGGTAATTTTCATCCCAGTACTCCATGATTCTATGCACAGACTTATAGATAACATATACACAGCTGCTCTTGTCCTCAGTCTGTGGACTCTGGTGGGGTTTCCTTGTGTGTGTATGAGCCTTTGCCAAACCATTTTGTAGATGACCATTACAAACATTTATTAAGAGCCAAGTGTAAATTTGTATAGCTTTGCACTAAGCATTTTATATATGTGACCTCCCTAACCCTGACAGCAAACTCAACCCCAGTCACTTAAGCTTTATTATTGGTCAGAGACCTGTAAGTCTCTGGGGAATAAGGATAGTAACTAAGCCTGTCATAAGTATCTTGTAATACTTCAGTAACTTATCTATTTTCAAGAATCAGTGTTGACACCTTTTCCAGGGAACAATTTTGGATTCTGGATGGTCTGATCCAAGAGTCCTTCCTTCCCTGCCCATATTTAAATGTTCCCAACTACGCTTATCCTTCATAACACTGACCTAACCCCATCTGGGAGAGTTAGTTCTCACTCCTTCAATGAGACATCATCTTTAGTTTAAGGACAAAGGGTTCCTACACTTGCATCTTGCCTTTGGCATGGCTCAACTTGGTATGCTGACCCCAAATCCAGCTTCCAACAAAGGATATGCTCCATCCTCCTCATGATTTCTACAACAGACTTTGTTTATGAGGCTCCATATTGTAGTTGGGTGGTTGTCCACCAGAAGTAAGGGCAGGGGTAGTGGGGCAATTACACTGCCACCTGCAAACTGTATTACATGCACAGGTTATATCCTGAGGGGTGAACCCTCTGATCTTATTGAAGTGATAGTATTCAAAATCAACAGCTCTTGCTGTTCCATCAAATAGTGGATATTTTTGCTGAGTGATAATCAGCATACAATAAAATATGCATATACCAGGAGTTCTGTTTAATGAGTTTGACAATTGTAATTACCTGTGGTGTCACCATGGAGAGAATGTCTCCAACACCCTGAGCAACCATTAGTCAATGAGTTTTTAACTGTGTCCTGTGTTGTAGGCAGGGAACTTTTCACAAAGCAAGTGGACACACGTGGATGCAACCAAGTTGAAGCTTCTCTTGCTACGACCTTTCTCAGTGGGAGCAAGAGATCCACTTGGAAAGGCAGACTGGACTCCCTGGTCTCTTCTTTGAAGACAGTGAAGACTTTCACTCTCTCCTTTCCGTTGCCATCCAGCTCTGTGGCTGGCTCAGGCTCTGCTGAGCCTCTGATGCCCAGAAACAGAAATCATGCCTGGGTGTCCTCTTCCTCATGTGCAAAATCCAGCCAGCTACTAGTCTCTAACAACTGTCCTCCTCACAACCTCTGGACAGTCTCAGCCATCCTATGCCCATCCTCACTGACCTTGGTCGAGCACCTCTCATCCAAATAAAGTGAAATACAATTTTCATGTGGCCTCCAGAAAAAAAAAAAAAAAAAAAAGAGAGAAAGAAAGAAAGAAATTCCTCTACCTCTCCTATAGGAAACTCACGACCGATCATTTATTATTATTTGTTTTTCTTTGTTGACCTCAGGGCTCAGGTACTGGCCAGCTCTCTTCTACACATAAATCAAAGGATCCCACTTATAATTGTGCATGTGCTTGAGCTCGCATCCAAGATCCAAGCTCAAATAGCCAGTCTCTTGTTTAGCATTTCCACCTGGGTACTTAAACTGCCGCTTAGGCAGAATGTGTCCTAAACAGCTTTTCCACTCCCTGCCCTGATCTTTGTTCCCCAGCATTTCCAGTCTTGGGAAAGGACCACAAATTATGCTCATGTTCACCCATAATCCCATCTCCTCCACTTCCTCCTACACCTCTACACCTCCTACACTGTTTCCCTCAGAGGGACCAGCTCTTCTCTCCCAGCCCCATCCCATGGCCTCTACAGTAGCCCGCCCCCTCCTGCTGGCCTCCCAGCTCTCACCCCCAGCCCCCAACGCACGCTGCTGCTGGGGTGTTGTAGACCACAAGCCAGATCCAGTCACTTCCTGCTCAACATGTCTCCATGCTGTCCATCTTGGGTAGTCTGGAAAGACTACCCTGGTAGCCAGGGTAGCATCATTTTTAGCCTCCCCAAATGCACCACTGAACAAAGAAAGCGTCCTGGGAGTCCCTGCACAGCAAATGCCAAGCTCGGGAACAATTCCCGCAGTAAACCCAGCGGTGATGCCAGAGGCACAGGGCCTCATCCATGTGCAGCCGGCCTTGGCTTGGAGAAGGCAGGGCCACAGGAGCTTCTCACCGACAGGATTTTCCCAGAGAAACTCACCGCACCTGGAGTTGGAGAGGAACGGTTAAAACTGGGGAAGATGTCACCACATCACTCTATTGCCGGAGGAAGGTGTGCAGAGAGGCATAAGAGACTGAAATAGCGGGCTCTGGGAACTTTTAAAACTAACCAATTAAGTCTGTCTTCCTGACAAGATGCTGTACCCAGGGTGAATTTCTGGGCATAGGATCTAAATTTAGTGGGACAGGGAAAATGGAAACAAATAAAAATTCTAGATAAAAGTGGAAAAGGGGAAGCCAAGAGGTCTGGTAAAGCAATTACCATACTCTGAATGCCACCTGCACACAAGGGGTGAGGGGTTCTAAATTACAAACCAAATGTATCCCAGCCACAGAGCCACGCCTTTCCTAACAGTTCAAACAAACTAATTTTGCATAAAAATGTACAGGGGAAAGTACCAGGGTTCGCTCACCTACCAAGAAAACAGACCCCCAAATCCCCTGTGGATAGAAGATACAATTCCAGAAAACCACTCCCCAAGAAACTTGCAGTGTAACCTGCTATTTGAAAACAAGGTGAAAAGTATGAAGATGGTGGCACAGTGTGAAAAACAACATGTGCGGGAACTGTAGGGGAAACTCTGGAATCAGACAACATGATATAGGAGAACCAGAGGAAGAAGTGGAAGAAACGTCACTGTAGAACGGGTACCGAGTTAGAACGCACACAGCAGCTAATTATAAAGCAGACAATGTCATGATCCTAGAGAAAGAAAAAGAGCAAAATCAAAACGGAAAGAAGAGACAAAAAGGACAAGAGGAAAAGGAATCAGTTTGGGAAGAAAAGAAAATTCCAACATAGGTATAATAGGAGTCCCGAAGGAAGGAGACCCAAACAAAGAAACAGAACGAGCAGTACAATCTATAACCCCCAAAATTATTCTGAAATAATTTTTATGTTAAAAAGATTTGAAACAAGGGTCTCCTGGGTGGCTCAGTCGGTTAGGCATCCTCCTTAGGCTCGGGCCATGATCCCAGGTTCCAGGATCAAGTCCCATTTTGGGCTGGGCTCCCTGCTCAGAGGGGAGCCTGCTTCTCCCCTCCTTCTGCCTCCCGTGCTCTCTCTATCTTGCTCTCTCTCAAATAAATAAATATAAGTCTTTGAAAGTAATAAATGACTAAATGAATGAATAAATAAATATACAACATGATTGGAAACTATATACTGTAAAGTTACACCATATATCCGAAGGTATTAATATAAGGTGCCAAACATTATGACATTCCAGTCAAGGGGAAAAACATCAGCTGGGGTTCTCAGCCAAATGATCAAGTCAGTCATAATGGGGAAAAAATAGTTTGTCCTGACATTTATTTTTAAAGATTTTATTTATTTATTTGACAGGCAGAGATCACAAGTAGGCAGAGAGGCAGGCAGAGAGGGGGTGGGGGAAGCAGGCTCCCCGCTGAGCAGAGAGCCCGATGCGGGGCTCGATCCCAGGACCCTGGGACCATGACCTGAGCCGATGGCAGAGGCTTAGCCCCCTGAGCCACGCAGGCGCCCCTCCTGACATCTTTACCAGCAAGTCTTACTCTGCGAAAACAAAGGGAGTGCCGTATTTAAGAGAATCAAGGGAGGAGGAATGTGAGTCAAAAATTTTTACCCATTATAATTTGCTTTTTAACATAAAGGCTGCAGACAAACGCTAATTGACATATGAAGACATCAAGAACATTGCTTTCAGAGATCCTTCCTGGGCGTTCTGTGGATAAGGAGCTGCAGATTACTAAAATAACTGGAAAAGCATTGACTGGAGTGCTGCTGGTCCGCGTCCAGTAGATCCCTCTGTGTAGACAGGAGCTGCTATGGGCGTCGAAGGAAGGCAGCGTCCTGAGTCCAGGCCCTGATGTTAGCGACATGGGTGGCCTCCCGTGGGGACAGCGGGCCACAGGCTGCTGCAGGCCAGCTTGGGAGGAGAAGGACTGCATTGTGAGACCGTTTGGGGTGCGGTGTAGACAAAAGAAAGTGAGCGATTGTAGAAAATGTTAGTTCTGTCATCTCCTGTGTCTCAGGAGGTACAACATTGAGCCAGGAGGGAAAGAAAAACAGACGAGTGGGGAGTAGAAACGTCCAGTGAAAACCCTTCAGTCTAGATTTGAGTCGGTGACTCCCACGAACAAAAATTAGTAGAGATGAGCAGAGTGTGGTCTTGAAATACAGTTTTCCACAAAAACCAACAAACAAAATAGAGCTTCTTGGAGATATCTGGTTGCACCAGACAGCCAGGAAGTTAAAAGAGGTTACTATGGTGACGTACAAAGCATGTGGAGTCTAGTGGCCAGTGGCAGAAGGGACAATTTGAATTTCTATAATGATATTAAAATCCATCATATATGTTTAAATCTGTATGTTCAAAAAAATAAAAAAAGAAAGAAAGAAAGAAAAAAAACATAGGGGGAAAATCACTGGTTGCTGTGGCAGGAAAAATCCTGGTCCGCTGAATGTGTCCATGTCCCAGTCTCAAAAACCGGAGACCTTGTCTGACAAAGGTCAGCTTCCAGGTGTGATGAACTTAAGGATCTCTAGTGGGGGGGTCTTGCTGGGTTATCCGGGAATGCCTGACGCACTCACAGGATCCTTGTAAGAGGGACAGAGCGAGAGGGATAAGAGGTCAGAGCAGGGGTCAGGGAGGGGAAAGATGCTCTGCAGGTCCTGAAGGGGCAGGAGCTGGCCAGAACCCTAGGAACACAGGCAGTGTACACTGCTGGAGAGTGCAGTGGGACAAATGTCCCAAGAGCCCCCAGAAGGAGCCTGGCCTTCTGTGGGCCCGTTTTAGATCTGTGAGCTCCAGAACTGTGAAATGGTAGGAGTGTGTTGTCTTCAGCCACTGGTCTGCCGTAATTGATTATAGCAACAGTAGGAAGCAAGTACAGTCTTCTGGAGGATGATATGGAACCAATCGATTATGTTGGAAATCCATAAATGAAAAGTAGGAATCCGTCATTCGTCATGCCTTTCTGGTGTGAACAGAACCACTGGCTATCTAGACAACAGAGGCAAAGAAACACCTCTTCGTAGACATGGCCCAGCAAATGAGTGCACAAAAGAAAAGCCTGGGATATTATTATTTGACAAGGCCTGAGAAATCAGTGCATGCGGTCAGCAAACACCCACGGCTGCTAACGTCACAAACCGAGAAAGAAAATACTACCATTACTCATCTTGCAACACAAAACAAAAGCACAAGAAAACATAGCCCGTGTCTGATTAATTCTCTGCAAATAACCAGCTTACAGGAGATACAGGGAACGCCGACAGTTCAAACCCCCCCCACGGTGGTCAGGAAGCACTGGGCGCTCAGTGTCCTGAACTCCCAAGAAATTGGTCACAGGGAAAGAAGGGATGGAAGCATCATTAGAGATGAAAGACGCATCCCCCAAAACCAGCAGCGGTGATACACACCGAAAGACACACTCCGAACACCCAGCAGAGGTAATACAACCGTTCAGGAAGCGTCCCTGAGGATGCAACCCCGAGAAACACCAAGAAGGGTGACCCTGAGAACAGAGGGGCTGCTTACATCCAGGAGGAGGGAGCAGGGGTGTGCAGGGGCGGCAGAGGCGCTGCGGGGACCTGTGTCAGCGTATCTCACCAAATGCTCCGTGGCTGGACGCAGTAGGTCCTGTGTGTTGACGGTGGTGACGGCAAGTGGCCGAGGGAGTGTGCCGCTGCCGGCCCAGAGCTGCCCGCCCCTCGCTCCCTCCCCACCGACCCCTCTCCCCTCCCCCACTGGCCCCCTCTCCCCTCCCCCCTCCCCCTCCCCCTCCCCCTTCCCACGCACTCTCGCTCCCTCCCCTCTCCCCACCCGTTCCCCACTCACCCCACTCCACTCACCCCCCAGCCTCTCCCCTGCTCTACTCGCCCCTCCTTCCCTCCCCTCCCCCCTCACACCTTTCTCTCTCACCCCTCCCCCACTGTCCCATCCCCCAGCCCCACTTCCTCTTTGTTTCTCCCGGCACAAAGGGCCCGTTGCCCCCCACGGAGGTCACTTTTCCTGAAACCTCATTTTTCCCACCTCGTTCTTGAAACGCCTGCTCAGAGGTCACCACTTCAAATGGATTTCCTGTCCCTGCCTCGCACTTTGAATCTCTCCCCCAAGCTTAGTTCCCTGCACAGCCTTGCCACACCCTGGGATTCCGGCCCCTGTTTCCTTGTGCAGCTGCCCCAGTGCCCAGCAGAGACAATCTCCAGGGCCAGGCCCGCGGTCCAGGCCTCCTCTGCCGTCCTTCCGGGCTGACCTTCCTTGTCCACCCCAAGGCATGTCTACATCGACGACAAGACACACTCGGGACTCTTACGCACGGGCATTTACACATCTGCTGTCATTTTAAGTTCTAGGCAAAGAACCATGAGAAGCCACAAAACCGTTACCTCTCAGCCTTACAGGAAGTATTATAATGGCATCTTATTGGAGAAATGAATCCTTTTAACTGCCCATAAAACTCTTAGTAACTAACTACTGGGCGGGCTCAGTGGCTGGAGCTCAAGACTCTTGATCTCGGGGTCGTAAGTTTGAGCCCCATGTTGGGCATACTGATTACTTATTAATTATTAAAAAAAAAACTGTTAATGATGACTGAACCAAACCACCCATTAATCTAAGAGCAGCATGTCATACGGCCTTGCAAAGACTGCTTGAAAGCTCCGTCTGGGTCCTGTGGAGGTGCAGACATTGCAGGAGGGTTAGA
>NC_081564.1:89940549-89993049 GCF_022355385.1 Mustela nigripes | reverse complement strand
AGTACCAGGGCAATGCCTCGCTCACTGCTGGGGGCGAAGGTGGTTGTGGTGAGAGAGTGTGCACATGAGATCATGAAGAGTATAAGGTGCCGTAAATCAAAGAGGGAGAAACACCTTTATATTTGAAGTCCTCTCCATGGCTGTTGCACTTGTCTAGAGAAAACAGAGGCATTAAAGTCAGGTGAGGGGACACAGAACATCTGCACCCTGAATTTTCAACATAGTAAAACATGTGAGACAGAGGTGGGGGGAGAGAGAGGGAGGCCGGAGGAGGGAGACAGGGAGGAGCGATGGCCAGAGGGGAGGAGAACCGTAGTTGAAGGGATAAGGTTTAAGTTGTACAAACCACAGCTGGTGGTCTGCAAACCCCATGTCTTGGATTAAATGTGAATGTGTGTGTGTTCTGGAGACTGACAGGGCCATCCTCAAGCATTTTCTCCCTCACCTCTCTGCTTCCGTTGTCTAAACTGTGGTAATGTGGTTCTGTTCTTCTTTTCTGACTTGGGGAAACTTGAGTCCAGAAAGGCCCTGTTACAATGCCTGTGTGTTCTGGGATGTGAGCCCCTCTGTGGGGGGGGGGGTTGCAGGTACCATTCCTTGTCCCTGTACTACAGGGCATAGAAACAAGCCCCCCCCCCTGCCCCCGCCCCACCTCTGAGCACACAGAGTGCAGCCATTCCTCATCCCTCTCAGGAATCAGGGGCTTCATCACCAGAGCAAGTGTGTGCTGCGTGTCTATTCTATTCCATAGAATCAGGTTTAAATTTCACCAGACCCATTTAAATTAAAAATTATAGAGAGGAGTCCAAGATGGCAGGGGAGCAGGAGAGGTTGTTTCTTCTGGTCCAAGGAATTCAGCTAGAAAGCTGTTGAGTCATTCTGAACAGCTGCAGACTTGACTAGAGATCAAAGAAAAGAATAGCTACAGCTCTGTGGACAGAAAAGTGACCATCTTCTGCAAGATAGGAGGTGCAGAGAAGTGAATCCGTAGTGATATATGGGGGGATAAACCACGGAGCAGGCAGGGAGTGAGCCTCGGTAAGCTGGCTACCAGCAAGTGATATAACAGTGGAGCACAAAATCAGAACTTTCAGAACTTTTGGAAGTTCTGTGCTGATGGACACTACTTCTGGAAAGGCACCCAGGTGGCAAAGTGGAGCAGAATCCTAGGTAGGACAGTGCAGTGTCAGGATCCCTGGGTCACATGAAGGTGGGTAGTGCCACTGAAGCAAGGCAGCAATCGTGAGCCAGGAGTGGGTTTCAGCTTGGGATTCCCATAAACCCCAGAACCATGATGAGATCTCCATCCTCCCCCAGGAGGAGTAGTGCAATTGTGCACCACAAAAGTCTGCAGGGTTTGGAGACTTGAAATGGGATCATGTACCTGAGATAGAAACACTTGATAACAGGTGAGCGCAGAGTGCAGCCAGAGAACTGGAAAACAGGGAGATAGGAGGGATAGACTGCTTTTTCCTAATGGAGCACTGAGGAGTGGAGCCCCAAGCACTTGGCTCCAGGGCTAGAGATTGGGAAGTTGTCATTGTCATTCTCATTCTTAAAAGTAGCACAGAAAGCCTGCAGGGAACAAAAGAACCACATACAGGAATCCAGGGCAGATGACTTAGCCCGGCCCCCTGGCAAGGATGGTACAATTCCACCTGAAGCAAAGACACGTGAGAATCAGCACAGTTGGCGCCTCCCCCAGAAGGTCATCAAGAACATCCAGCCAAGACCAACTTTAACAATCATAGAGAACTACAAAACTCTGGTGCTGTGGGGAGGTAGCACATAGAAATTATGTTTCCCATTCCCCCATCATTCTTTAGTATTTCAATTTTAATTTTTTGTTCCTTTTCTTTTTTCAACCAATTTCTTATTTCATCAACTCTATTTTTGGACTTCTCAATTTTCATTTTTACAGTTACATTTTACCTGTAAAACTGCACTCACTGCAATGGACAGGTCATGTAAGCAGAAGATCAACA
Organism: Mustela nigripes; assembly: GCF_022355385.1. Classification (NCBI taxonomy): domain Eukaryota; kingdom Metazoa; phylum Chordata; class Mammalia; order Carnivora; family Mustelidae; genus Mustela; species Mustela nigripes. The sequence continues at coordinate 89,991,064 of NC_081564.1, read as the reverse complement.
AGGAAACAAGAGCTTTGAATGACACGATGGAGCAGATGGACTTCACAGATATATTCAGAGCATTCATCCTAAAGCAACAGAATACACATTATTCTCAAGTGTGCATGGAACATTCTCCAGAATATATTACGTCCTGGGTCACAAATCAGGTCTCAACTGGTACCAAAAGATTGGGATTATTCCCTGCATATTTTCATATGACAATGCTTTACAGCTGGAACTCAATCACAAGAGGAAATTTGGCAGGAACTCAAATACATGGAGACTAAAAAGTGTCCTACTAAAGAATGAATGGGTCAATCAAGAAATTAAAGAATTAAAAAAAATCATGGAAACAAATGAAAATGAAAACACACTGTTCAAAACCTTTGCGATGCAGAAAGGCAGTTCTATGAGGGAAGTATATAGCAATACAAGGCTTTCTCAAGAAACAAAAATGTCTCAAATACACAACCTAACCTTATACCTAAAGGAGGTGGAGAAAGAACAGCAAATAAAGCCTAAACCCAGCAGTAGAAGAGCATTAGTAAAGATTAGAGCATAAATCAATGAAATAGAAACCAAAAGTACAGTTGAACAAATCAATGAAACTAGGAGCTGGTTCTTTGAAAGAAATAATATGATCAATATAACCTCTAGCCATACATACCAAAAAAAAGAAAAAAAAAGTGAAAGGGCCCAAATAAATAAAATCATGAAAGAAAGAGGAGAGATCACAACCAACACTAAATAAATACAATTATAAGAACATTTTATGAGCAACTATATGCCAACAAATTAAGTTATCTGGAAGAAATGGATGCATTCCTAGAGAAGTATAAACTATCAAAATTGAACACAAAGAAATAGAAAACCTGAACACACCCATAACCAATGAGGAAATTGAAACAGTCATCAAAAATCTCACAAAAAACAAGAAGCCAGGACCAGATGACTTCCCAGGGGAATTCTACCAAATATTTAAAGAAGAATCAGTAGCTATTCTTCTGAAGCTGCTTCAAAAAATATAAATTAAAAAAAAAAAACCCTAAACTTCCAACCTCTTTTTGTGAGGCCAGCATTACCTTGATCACAAAGTCAAAGACCCCACCAAAAAAAGAGAATTACAGACCAATATCCCTGATGAACATGGATGCAAAATTTCATACCAAGATACTAGGGAATGGGATCCAACAGCACATTAAATAAATAATTCATCACAATCAAGTTGAATTATTGCTGGGCTCAAGCATGGTTCTACATTTGCAAATCAATCAATGTGATGCATTACATTAATAAAAGAAAGGGCAAGAATCATATGGTCCTCTCAATAGATGCAAGAAGAGATGGTTAGATTTGACAAAGTATGGTATTTTGATTAAACCTCTTCACAGTGTAAGGATAGAGGGTACATACCTCAATAACATAAAAGCCATCTATAAAAAGTCCACAGTGAATATCATTCTCAATGGGGAATAACTGAGAGCTTTCCCCTAAGGACAGAAACAGGGCAAGGCTGTCCACTATCACCACTGCTATTCAGTATAGTACTAGAAATCCTAGCCTCAGCAATCAGACAACCAAAAGAAATGGGCAGTAGACATAAACACATTTCTCCAAAGAAGACATCAGAATAGCCAACAGACATGTGAAAAAATCCTTAACAACCCTTGGTATCAGGGATATACAAATCAAAACCACAATGAAATACCACCTCACACTAGTCAGAATGGCTAAAATTAACCAGTCAGGAAACAACAGATGTTGGTGAGGACACAGAGAAAGAGGAACCCTGTTACACTGTTGGTGGGAATGCAAGCTGGTATAGCTACTCTGGAAAACAGAATGGAAGTTCCTCAAAAGGCTGAAAACAGACCTACTGTATGACCCAGCAATTGCACTACTGGGTATTTACCCCAAAGATATAAATGTAGTGATCTGAAGGGGCACGTGCACCCAAATGTTTATAGCAGCAATGTCCACAATAGCCAAACTATGGAAAGAGCCCAGATGTCCATCAACAGATGAATGGATCAAGAAGAAAATGTGTATATATATATGTGTGTGTGTCTATACATATGACAGAATACTAGTCAGTCATCCAAAAAAAGAGAAATCTTGCCATTTGCAATGATGTAGATGGAACTATAAGGTAATTTGTTAGGTGAAATTAGTCAATCAGAGAAAGACAATTATCATATGATCTCACTGATATGTGGAATTTAAGAAGCTTAACAGAGGACCATAATCAAAGAGAGGGAAACAAGACAAAATCACAGAAGGAGACAGACCGTAAGCAACTCTCAATCACAGGAAACAAACTGGGGGTTGCTGGAGGGGAGGTAGGTTGGGAGATGGTGTACCTGGCTGATGGCATTAAGGAGAGTGTGTGATGGACTGAGCACTGGGTATTATATGCAACTGATGAATCCCTGAACTCTACTTCTGAAATTAATAATACAGTATATGTTAATTAATTGAATTTAAATTTAAACTAAATTTCAATAGAATTTAAATTTAAATTAAATTTAAATTCTATTGAAATTTGTTTAAACTTAAATTTAAAATATTTTATTTTAAAATAAAATTAAAATTTTAATTTAAAATTTAAATAAAATGTAAAATATACTGTTATTTTTCTTATCAGAAAATTGCCCCAGATACCCGTATGACTATGTGTATGCATATATGCATTCAAATAGTCTACAGTGCTTGCTTTAAGATATTTCCCATGAAATATGTAAAACTTTATATACTTATACTATGTATAAATGGTCATGTTAAATCCATCAAGTTTAATTTTTATACAGAGTAACCATTTTTTAAAAGCTGGGTGGACCTTGGTGTCAGCTGTAGCTTTGGAACCAAGGGTGTGGCTCTGATAAGGGTTTGGTTTGCGATCAGTTGGGCTCCTTTTCTCACCGAGCAATTCCTTTGATCTCTCAGCCCAATCACACTGTCTTTAAAGCAGCAGGACAGCCCTTAGAAGGTTGTGGAGAGGAGGGAATGAGCTGACCCTTGGGTAACTTCTGCCCACTGCCTCACGTGTATTGAGCACCCAGTAAGGGTCAGCTGATTTTATTTTTAAATTCCTAGGACTGGTGTTTTATAGACTCATGAACTGAGTGAGGAAGGTTCTAGGCAAAAAGATTCTCAGACTCATACATGAGAACCAGCGTCCCATGTGGAGGCCAACCCGGGGCCAGCGGAGTGGTGTCAATTTCTATCCTGACATACTGTGAAGGGGCTTTTGGCTCTTGGAGTTGCTCAGTCAGCTCGCTCTGCTTTGGGGTCACCTGATTAAGATGTGGTCCACATCCATGCCCACCGGCCCGTCAGTCACCAAGGCTGAGGCAGACTGTGCTACTGAGAGCATGCTGACTTGAGTCAAGGTCACCCATCAGATAACATGCATTTTCCTCATGATCCAAGCAGGTTTGCCTTTCTTCAACATAAATTGCTTATCTCCAAGGAAGCATTATGTTTTGTGCTTGGTGATTTTCATCTTGATATTTCTTTCTCAGAAAAAAGGAAAGGGGAGAGAATTTCTTGTCATTGTTACGTTTATTAGATTTTTCTGAATTGAGGTGAGTGTGGGGTGAGGGGGGGAAGGTGAGAAAGGATATTTACATCAGTGATTAATGTTCTAACGGTGTGTCCTCTGGACACTCAGAGCTCAGATGGACACTTTCCTTATGTGGGAATCTGGAAGACTTTTCTGGAGAAATCCATGCAGAATTGGTCCAGATCTTTTGGACACACGTGCTATTACACTGCTTGTGAGATATGGGAGTGATTGAAAATAAGATTTTTCCCCTCCATGTGTAAAAACACACTACCTCATTTTGGTAGCTTTAGAGAATCAAGACTTACATGAGTACAATAAATGATAAAATCTAAAAGAACATGACACCACGATTGTGGCAAAGAGTAGGGACTTCTGTCAGATCATTACATGAAGATTCTGGACTTAACACTTGGACTTGGAAAATATTCTTGGCCTGCCAAGGTCTCAGTGTCCTGATCTAGAGAATGGGGGACCTTGTTCACTGGGTTATGTGAAGGTGGACGAGATTGCTAAACATTGGTCGACACATGGCAAGTATTGAATAAATGTTTCTTAGGATTCTTCCATTTTTCTCTCACTATGCTATGAGGACTTGGAAATTCTACAAAAAGTAGTTTCATTCAATACTATCTAAAATGTTTACTCATCACAGAACGGATTACTCCATGGATTGGGACTTTCAGGTTCTTTTTTCTACTTTTCCTTATTGTGATCACTTTACACTTACTTCTGTTAAACTGAGCCCCACCCAAACGGAAGGGGTAGATCTCACCCGTGTGCTGCAGAAAGAACATAGGACTGATCAGGAGGCTTCTATGGGCAGGGGCAAAAAAGACTCCAAGTCTTCCAGATTCCTATCAATTATTTTCTAAAGCCCGGAAACAGAAGTAGAAGACCCATCATCGTCAGTGTCCATATTAACTTGAGGTATCTGTTCCCCGGCAAGGTGTAAATCATTGTGCCGTCTACAACACTTGGGACATTCCTGTCCAGTATGGCGGATGTGTTAGGAAGACTGCCTGGAGACAGGGACTTCCACATTCCAGGGCAGGCGAGAGGCTGCTGGTAACTATATATTGGGGTCCGGAAAGAAATTACATTTTTGAAAGTATTTTAATAGATCATGAGATTTGACATTCAAAATTAAAATTTGGGGAATATGAAGGCTTAGAAATATTTTCTTTTTTTAAATGTTTATTTATTTTTAGAGAGAGAGTGGGGAGGGGCAGAGGGGGAGAGTCCCTAGCAGACACCCCGCTGAGCATGAGCCTTACACAGGGCTCACTCTCGTGACCCTGAGAGCAGGACCTGAACTGAAATCGAGTCCAACGCTTCACCGACTGAGCCAGCCAGGCTCTCTCCAAGGAGGTATTTGAGCAAATTTTTTGAAGACCAGTGTCTGGGTGAAAATGACCAGCAAGACCTCAGGCACCATTTTGAACTCATCAGTGGAATTTACCTGTGGAGAAGAGTTGGCATTTAACCAGGAGGATGACTGGAAGGAGCGACTACTTTGGGCTCCCTGATCCTTAAACCACTAGCGCCTTCTCCTGACGTTAACCATCTACCTGTCGCAGTGACTGGCAGGGGAGACGGACAGAGATGTGAAGCTGCCTGGAGCAGGAGGTCACCGGGCCTTCCCTCCTGTGTGATATGTAAGTGGGTGGGGACCACTGCCACGTACCTGTGCTTGGTAAAGAGCATGATCAATGTGGGCACACAGTCGTGATGAATACATAGCCCCGATTGCATACATCATGGCCAGGATGATATTTGCTGCTTTAAAACTGGTCCTTGCATGGTCAGTGTGTGAACTCACTGTGGACCCAATTCCAGGCACTAGAGTGGAGTGGCGATGGCCTTCTAGGTTTTATTTTCCAGAATGAGAAACTGTAGAGCTTATGATTGTTTAATATTATTTAATGATGTCGTGAGCAATGCTGCAAGGGCCAGGGACATTCATGAGAATTTCATGAATTTTCTAAGATTTAAGATCCTGGGGAGGGGGTGGTGTCTGTAGAGTCTATATGTTTTATCATTGTGCAGAAGAACAGGAAAGGTGTGGGCAGTTTTTAGTCACCATACCAAAAATAATCCTAGTGGACAATGACTGGTAGGAGAGGGCGCAGCCAGGGATGACGGCCTTGAGCCTCCGTTGGAAATGGGACCATATTCTCAACTACTGTGTGAACAGCATCTTGCTTTGTGGGAACCAGTCCTACGAGGTGTTGGGATGCTCACACATGCCAGGATATCTCATCGTCTAACAATAGTAGGAAAGTCCCTTTCCTCTGCTGGTGAGAGCAAGCCCGCAGAGCCGTTAGGCAATCCTCGGCCATTCGGCCATGAGGAGAAGGGCAGACGATGAGCGAAGGTCCGTGCACTCCAACCCACACCAAACAGCGTCACTTTATTAGTGATGCTAGCGGGGCCAGCGTCCCAATGTGAGCACCCACGCACACACACATGCACACAAACCAGAACAAAATTTAATTCTGCAGGATGTAATAAAAGTACTAATCACGGAGCGGTCTCAGGCGGTCATCCCTGTGCACCCAAACTCAAATAGTCCCAAATCAAAAGTACCTGTTCTCTTCCACAATGTTTTTAACTCCTTGCAGCCATTTTCTAAAAATCTTTACAGGATCGCAAGAAAATAGGAACATTTATGTGGAGAAAAGAACAGGCAAAAAGTTAATCCTTTCCCTGCAGGAAGCACCTGATATTACATTTTCTATTTGTGTCACTTTCCATACAGTGATGCAGAATATGACAGAAGGACTCGAGAATAGTGCTGCAAGACATTCTTCCAGGTGTGGCCACCGTATGGGTTATTTCGTCATGCTTCTCCGTTTGTCTATCACACGTTCACCTTTTTCGCCACTTACGGTTGCTTCCAATGGTGGCTGACAGCGACGCAAGGAGACGTGCACTCAACAAATGGAGCACTGGCTGAGTGGGGTGCCCTCCCCTCGGCGTCCGAGAGACCAGCAAGTTTTGTGAACCTTTAGCAAAGCAGCTGCTTCAGGAGAAGAGAGGGAGAAGGGATACAGAAGACGGTGCTGTTCGTCTGTTACCAAGGGGCACGCCTGGTCTGGGCGGAGAGTTTCCTGGTTCGGTTTCTTGGAGTTGCTGGAGCCCTATTTGTGTCCTGTTCCCCATCACCAACCCTCCGTCTGGCTCAAAGATGAAGCCCCAGTTCAAAGAGTTCTGACACATGCCCAATCTCCAAGGCAAACCATTACAGAACTCAAGAAAAACCAAAAAAGGACAAGAAAAGAAATGCAGCCTGGCAGCCCGGACAACCAGTGATAAAGGGCCTGTTTCTTAAAAGCGCGGCATAAGATGGATCTTACCAGAAAGCACTTTTGCAGCCAAGGACAGACAAGGGCTTGAATAGTCCCAGACTGCAAGAAAGTCCTGTTTTGAACAATGAAGGGTGCAGAAGGCATCTTGGTAATGCCACATGACCTGCGCCTTGGAGAGGTGGCCTGTTCACTGCAGGACCAGGGGACAGAGGCTGGACACATAGCGTGTCAGACCGCAGGGCTCACTCACCTAGGGGGGCAGGGCTCCTGACTGAAGCTCCTGACTGAGGGGGGCAGAGCTCCTGACTGAACACCCGCACCCTGGGCTCCGGGCTGACACCCTTCGGCTTCCTCCATAGCACCGTTACTCTTGTTAGAAATGTAAAAATCTAGAGGGAAAAGGAAAATAAAATATAGACGAACCTAAACTGCTTTTGCTGAGATCATGTCCGATGCAGGCTGACTGCCGAGGTCATCACAGCTATTCCCATTTAGAAGAGGCCGCCCTCGCCGGCCCGCTCATCCCCGTCGCCGGCCTCTCCGCGGAGTGCGTCTCTGCCATTCAGGAAACAAATTACTACCGAGCGCACCTTTGTCGCCGTGATCTCAGTAGCTTGGGCGAAAGCAGACATGAATTCAGAAAACTCATCTGGTCATCACGTGTGAAGTGTTGGGCGACCTTGTACAGACAAGGGCCGTGTCAGACAGAGGCTAGCGGACGTGTGAAGTCAAGTCACGCACCTTATTAAGAAAAGGAAATGTAAATCACAGCACGTCATGGCCCTCATTCCCGGATTTACGGAAGCAGCTCGTGCTGTGCCGTGGCTCAGACAGGACGCCGGAGGGGCGGTCTCGGCGGACAGTGTTCAGGGTTGCATCAAGATACATGCTCAAGGGCGCCTGGGTGGCTCAGTGGGTTAAATCCTCTGCCTTCGGCTCAGGTCATGATCCCAGGGTCCTGGGATCGAGGCCCACATCAGGCTCTCTGCTCAGCAGGGAGCCTGCTTCCCTTCCTCTCTCTCTGCCTGCCTCTCTGCCTACTTGTGATCTCTGTCTGTCAAATAAATAAATAAATAAATAATAATTTAAAAAAAAAAAAAAGATACATGCTCAAGCGGTGCCTGGGTGGCTCAGTCGGTTAAGCATCTGTCTTCCCTTCAGGTCAGGATCCTGGGGTCCTGGGATCGAGGCCCACATCGTGCTCCTTGTGCAGTGGGAGCCTGCTTCTCCCTCTGCCTCTGCTGCCTGCCTGCCACTCCCTCTGCTTGTGCTCTGCTTCTCACTGTTGCTCCCTGTGTATCAAACAAATAAATGAATATTTTTTTTTTAAAAAAGCTACACGTTCAGTACATGGGCTCTCGGACTCTCTGGGGGAAAGGGACTGCCGGCCTCCTGGTCTCCTCCTGCCTGTCTTGGAATAATGGCTTTAAATATGCAGGGATAGGGACAGGGGCTGGGATGCATTTGGAAGCTTTGTTTCTTCATTTACTTCAAGAGATGCCATGAACAGACAGTTCCCAGAACTCTGTCTGGGTTCTTCCTGCCCCAACTCAGGGAAGGACAGATGCCCACACCCAATTGTGCCAGAGCGGGGTACCTGCCGCAGCTGACACCCCCGTGGTGCTCCCTGAGTAGAGGCACTTGGCCCGCTGCTCTGCCCGTGTGGGATTCGTGGGCTGCCTTTATGTCCGTGCCCCCGGGGGATGCGAGCCCCCGCGCTCCCAGTGGCTGTGCCCCACCCAATTGGTCCCCCGTTGGCCGGCCAGCTGCACCCCACCAAGCCTCATCCTAACAGGGTTCGCCTCCTTGTGGTCAGACAAGGCAGTCACTACCCCCAATCCACACTCTTGTTACTACAAAGCCCCATCTAGCTCTGCTGTCCATCTGCGGCTCCACAGGCTGCCCTGTGGAGCCTGTGCCCTGTGCCCTGTGGTGGTGTGCGGACCCCTCTCCTGGCTGAGCATGATGACTCAGACACTGCTGTCCACCTTGTCGGCCAGTGTGAGTATCTCGTCTCCGGAGATCCGGCGCGCTTCAGGGTGGGATAGCCCTCCCCCCGCAAGGGGGTGAATGGGGTTGTACTTAGAATTCCAGCTAATCACAGGAGGGAAACGGTCAGAACTGCTGTTGGGAACGTCTAGTCCCTTCGTGTTCCCTTTGTGTCTTTCCTGGGCTGACGATCCCCAACTCCTTTCTCAGGCCCCGCCGTTCCTCGGGCCAATTCCCAGGATCAGACAGACTCTGCCGTTAGAATTCTCTCTTCTTGAAGGAAATACCCATCTTTCCCAGAAAGTGTGTAGGTATTGGGTTCCAGAGCTTTCTTACGAACTGCAAGTCATTTGCCAAGGCTGGGGCTAGTTTGTGGTTCACAAGTTAAGAGCAAAACACACAAAAGCCTCATTTGCAAGCATTCCGTCACCGCCAGGATGTAATTCATCCTCTCTGATGTACAGGGTGCTGTGTTGGCTGTTGAATGGATGCCATTAAAGGAATGTCTCCCAGTTACCAAAACCTTACCAGAGAGGGTTAGACTCAAGAACGGCGAGGGGAGGATTAATTCACATGCAAATGCACCAGATTTTCTCCCATCTCAGAATATAGCAGGATCCCTTTATCAGAGCAGCTCGTTGTCTTTCTCCAGAAAGAAGTATCAGTGCTATTTTATCCAACTTTTAAGTGTTTTCCTACAGACGTTTTGTAGTTCGTGTTCTGTGGAGTTGCTCTCGTCGAAGATTTGAATGAATTCGCCCCCGCCACCTCTTACCTGCGCTCTGTCGTTCACTCCTGCCACTCCAGAGTGTTTGACGTGACGCACGTGGACCCGGCCCAGCTTGCTTCCACAGGCGGTTCTCGAAGCTCGTGAACACCCCGACTGAACTGCGCACAGTTGCCCACGACGGGGCACGCAGCTAACGCGGGGTTGTCGCCACTCAGAGATCTCGGGGCGGTTCCCAGGGGCAGGCACTGTAGCTCGCTGGGGGCCGCTCGGTCCCGAAGGCAAAACAAGAAGGCTACGGGGATGAGTTATTCGCGGCATCTGTGTGTCCCCCCAAAGTCTTCCCGAGGTTCTAGAAGGAAGAAGGGCAGCATAACCATTAGCCCAGGACTGCGGTGCTAATGGGGAGTTTTTGTTTTATTGAGAGCAATTCAAAAACGTAACATCCACCCTTTCCAAATGTACCGTTTGGGAGTTCTATCATATACCCACAGGACTGTGCCAGTGATGTAGTTTTAGAGAAGTGTGGTTGTGGTCCAGAGCCAATGGCCAAGAAAGAACCCTTTAAAAAATAATAATAATAATAATTAATTAACTTATTTTATAACAGTATTCCTTGTTTTTGCACCACACCCAGTGCTCCATGCAATCCGTGCCCTCTCTAATACCCACCACCTGGTACCCCGACCTCCCACCCCCCGCCCCTTCAAACCCCTCAGATTGTTTTTCAGAGTCCATAGTCTCTCATGGTTCACCTCCCCTTCCAATTTCCCCCAACTCCCTTTTCCTCTCCATCTCCCCATGTCCTCCGTGCTATTTGTTATGCTCCACAAATAAGTGAAACCATATGATAATTGACTCTCTCTGCTTGACTTATTTCACTCAGCATCATCTCTTCCAGTCCCGTCCATGTTGCTACAAAAGTTGGGTATTCGTCCTTTCTGATGGAGGCATCATACTGCATAGTGTATATGGACCACATCTTCCTTATCCATTCGTCCGTTGAAGGGCATCTTGGTTCTTTCCACAGTTTGGCGACCGTGGGCATTGCTGCTATAAACATTGGGGTACAGATGGCCCTTCTTTTCACTACATCTGTATCTTTGGGGTAAATACCGAGGAGTGCAATGGCAGGGTCATAGGGAAGCTCTATTTTTAATTTCTTGAGGAATCTCCACACTGTTCTCCAAAGAGGCTGCACCAACTTGCATTCCCACCAACAGTGTAAGAAGTCAGTTTTTGATTTGGGACAGTCGAAGATGTTACATTTAAAGTTAATATGATCATAAAATGATCATGAAAAGTTAACTCTTGAAATTTGTTATGATCATAAGATGTGAGTTTGGTAATAAAAACAGGTGATATTTATTTATCGCTTTTTATATGACACAAAGCACATGCTAAGCACTTCATATAAATTATCTTTCATTTTAGCTACTATTATTTGACAGATAAGTCAAGATTTTATAAAAAGTGGTAATGTTCATGCCTCCACTGTGAAAATGTGGTTTGAATCAAGGGTGTAAATCTCAGGTTGGTACTGAGTTCATAAGATTTAAAAACACCGTGAAGTGTTTGAACATAGTAAATGATTGCGTTTAAGACACGTAAGGAACACAGACATTGCCCTCTCCTCTTTCGCCAAATCTTATTCCAATGAGAAGTTAAAAATAATAATAATGACTATATATTTATGTATAAAATATATATATACACATACATATGTATGTACACACACACACACACGGTGACTGTCTACTTCCCTCTGCCTATCTTTGTATATGTCTGTCTCTATGCAAATTCTCCTTAGTAAAGACACCAGCCGTATTGGAATAGCATCCTTCTCATGACCTTGTTTTAACTTGATTATCTCTGTAAAGACCTTATCTCAAAATGAGGTCACTCCTCAGGTGTTGAGGGTTAGGACTCAAACATACCTTTAGAGGGGAACAACTCAACCAATAGCAGATATTCTAATGAAACAAACACAGTTATTAAACTCCCGTGTGTTAATTAGCTACATTATTTTACTTTAATTTATTTCTTTCTCTCTCCATTTCCAAAGGTAAAGTGTTTTTATGATTTTTTTCCAAACGTAGCTTTTATGAGGATTTGCAATAAAGTAGTGCTTGGAGACTTACTACAAGCATGTCTTTTTGTGGCTGGTCTGAAGACAGGGGGACCTTTACCAAAGACAGCCACACAAGAGGAGAAATATTTACAGTACACCGAAGGCCTCAGCCACTTCAGAACTCATCAGAGAACAGTTGGGAATGATTTATTGTGGACACGCTTTAATTTGGTACACCAAAAAGCACATTAGGACCTCTGCAGACTCTGTTCGTTGGATACTAAGGAATAAGTGATTTGTTATTGATTTATCCACTAGATAAAGAAGATTGTTACTGCAAAACCCCACAGCACCCAAAACTTCAAGGCTAAAGACCAGGAACACAGAGATTAATGATGGATAGCCGTAGAGAAAAATGGGAACATTTCCCTGAGTCTTAAGTATTTGGCCACACTTCTCTAAAGTTATAGTAGAGCATCTCAAATGCACCCTGCCTCTTCTTGGATAACGGTACTATAATTCAGTATTTGTGTTCATAATAACGAGACAGGATTTGATTCGGTGACTTTCGTGGAGCAGAGTAACAGCCCACATAGAGAAAGCAGCTGTTGTTTCGTCCGCTGGGACGGGCTGAACGTGTGTTGAGACCAAAAGCTCCACACGGCCTCCAAGAGCTTCTGGGGCTGGTGGCTCAGGCTTTTTTCCTCCACCCAAAAGGAAAGGTTCCTTCTCTCCTCCAAAGGGCAAAATTGAGTACTTATTCCACCGCATGCCAAAAGAAGATGGAAGACAGAAATACTCCGTCCTCTGCCTCTGAACTCCGCCTTTGCATGTTCTGTGGCTTGGTTACTTGAGCAAATTAAACCAACGTCCTCACAAAGCTCGCTTGAATTGGATCTCCCTCACTGATACACAAATAAACCAGTGGTAAATAAAACTGTGCACAATGTATGCGAATCATTTTACTCTAAACAACACATTATATGAAGTATCTTTAAATCAATGTACAAATTACATAAGGACGTTACTTTTTTGGTATTTTAGAGTTAAAAAAATTAAATGTCGAAAAGTAAATGAGCAAAGTGAAATTTCGCGTTAAATTTTCCGCTATATCTTATAATTAGTGTAAGTATACTTCTATAATTGACATCGATTTGATTATTAAGTACAAGAAGTTAAAAAAAGAGTCCAACATACCTATTTCTTCACGAGATGAAATGCTGCTTTTGCACAGGAAGTTCTTGTTTCGGTTAGCGCCGTAGCGAAGGGCATAGCATTGTTTCCCGGGACCAAAGGAAAATGGGAGAGAAATTAAAGTTTGATGCCGTAGCTTCAGTTTCAGTCCCTCATCCTGTACCACAAACTAATTTTTTTTTTTGGTAGATCTTTTTTAAAATTTTTATTTATTTTTTAAAAATTTCAGTGTTCCAGATTTCATTGTTTATGCAGCACACCCAGTGCTCCGTGCAATTCGTGCCCTCCACAATACCCACCACCAGGCTTCCCCCACCCCCCCCCCCCCCCCCCCCCCAAACTCTCAGATTGTTTCTCAGAGTCACAGTCTCTCATGGTTCATCTCCCCCTCCGATTTCCCCCAACTCCCTTCTCCTCTCCATCTCCCCATGTCCTCCATGTTATTCCTTATGCTCCACAAGTCAGTGAAACCATATGATATTGACTCTTTCTGCTTGACTTACTTTATTCAACATAATCTCTCCCAGTCCCATCCATGTTAATAAAATGTTGGGTATTCATCCTTTCTGATGGAGACATAATACTCCATACTATACATGGATCATGTCTTCTTTACCCATGTGTCCATTGAAGGGCATTTTGGTTCTTTCCACAGTTTGGCAACTGTGGCCGTTGCTGCTATGAACATTGGGGTACAGATGGCCCTTCTCTTCTACATCTGTATATTTGGGGTAAATACACAGCAGTGCAATGGCAGGGTCATAGGGAAACTCTATTTTATAATTTCTTAAGGAATCTCCACACAGTTTTCCAGAGTGGCTGCACCAACTTGCATTCCTGCCAACAGTGTAAGAGGGTTCCCCTTTCTCCACAGCCTCTCCAACACACATTATTTACTGTCTTGTTAATTCTGGCCATTATAACTGCTGTAAGGTGATATCTCAATGTGGTTTTGATTTGAATCTCCCTGATGGCTAGTGATGATGGACCTTTTTTCATGTATCTGATAGCCGTTTGTATGTCTTCTTCAGAGAAGTGTCTGTTCATGTCTTCTGCTCATTTTTTGACATGATCATCTGTTTTGTGTGTGTTGAGTTTGAGGAGTTCTTTATAGATCTTGGATATCAGCCCTTTGTCTGTAGTGTCATTTGTGAATATTTTATCCCATTCTGTGGGTTTCCTCTTTGTTTTGTTGACTGTTTCCTTTGCTGTGCAGAAGCTTTTGATCTTGATGAAGTCCCAAAAATTCATTTTCGCTTTTGTTTCCTTTGACTTTGGAGACATATCTTGAAAGAAGTTGCTGTGACCAATGTTGAAGAGGTTACTGCCTATGTTCTCCTCTAGGATTCTGATGGATTCCTGCCTCATGTTGAGGTCTTTTATCCATTTTGAGTTTATCTTTGTGTATGGTGTAAGAGAATGGTCGCATTTCATTCATTCTTCATAGTTGTCCAATTTCACCAGCACCATTTATTGAAGAGACTGTCTTTTTACCACTGTATATTTTTTCCTCTTTTGTCGAAGATTATTTGACCATAGAGTTGAGGGTCCATATCTGGGCTCTCTACTCTATTCCACTGGTCTATGTGTCTGTTTTTGTGCCAGTACCATGCTGTCTTGGTGATCACAGCTTTGTGGTAAAGCTTGAAATCAGGCAACGTGATGCCCTTAGTTTTGTTTTTCTTTTTCAACATTTCCTTAGAAATCAGGGGTCTCTTCTTGTTCCATACAAATTTTAGGATTGTTTGCTCCAGCTTTCTGAAAAATGCTGCTGGAATTTTTATCGGAATGGCACTGAAAGTATAGATTGCTCTGGGCAGCATAGACATTTTTAACAATGTTTGTTCTTCTGATCCAAGAGCCTGGAATGTTCTTCCATCTTTTTGTGTCTTCTTCAGTTTCTTTCATGAGTGTTCTGTAGTTCCTCGAGGTTTATTCCCAGGTATCTTTTAGTTCTTGGTGCTATAGTAAATGGAATCAATTCTCTAATTTCCCTTTTTGTATTTTCATTGTTACTGAATAAGAAAGCAACTGATATCTGTACATTGATTTTGTTTCTTGCCACATTACTGAATTGCTGTATGAGTTCTATATGTATTTATAGAGATGGGAAAAAACATTATTTCTATAATACATCCCCAAATCTAGGGTCTGTGATACATTTTAGAAAGATTTCCATAGAGAGTAAGAAAGGCAATATTTATTGAGTACGTAATATGCATCAACACTAGACTATTAGTCCAAATGATAAACATAGCCAAACTATTAAGACTGTGGTTACAGATGAGGACCATGGAGTTGTAAATAATTGAAAGGTTCACACATTTAGTAAACGCCAGGTCTTGAACTGGTTTTCTTGGGTCACAGCGCATGTTATTGACATTCTTCTGTGCTATCTTCCCAAATGGCATGATTATTAATTTTATGAAATGTATAGAAAATGCCAAACAGTTAGAAGCTGTTTTAAGATTCAAGATTCTACCAATATTGGTTATTTCATCTACTCAGAGGACTTTCTCTGTAAGGTTCTCTGTATCAGTTCTGTAGACCTTTCCACAGTTCCATCTCTTAAGAATCCATTCATAATCACATGTCCACCAGGATTACCATCCCTGTTATTACCACTGTCACCACCAACACCACCATGACCATTATCACTGTCACCACCACCACCATGTCAGACCATCACCACTGTCACCACCACTACCATCACCACAAACACTGTCACCATCATCAGCACTATTCCCATCACCACCCCTACCACACCATCACTGTCTCCTCCACCACCCACCACCACCATCACCGCGATCACCCCATGACTTCCATAACCACCTCTGTCACAGCAACATTCTGGTGGGCATATGTCCAGACTTAGCTGTATGGATTCATATTTCAAATCATATTCAACTCCTTGAGCAGCAGGTGCTGTTTCATTTATAACCTCCTTTTCCAGGGTGTGAACAATTTGAGGAGCACTCCATGTTCCTCATCATATTTTTATTTTATTTTAATATCATTTGTATGCACCCTAATTTATTTAAGTGTCAGCCTGATTTCTCTTAGTTCTTTGAATCAAGTTTACTTTGGACATTTCAAGCTCCTTCTTCTCATTCTTAAGAGAATGTCTCTCCCTCCACCCCTCATCCCTCATGATTATGTTCTAAGACAATCTCTTTCTATGGCCACTTCATTTTATGCTCTGCTCTTCGATAGCTAAAAGTAAAATCAGTTCTTCCTTGACTCATAATGACAGTCCATCAGGGGAGGATTTTAAGTTTTCTAAAGAAAGACAGTTCAAAGTTGTCCCTGGCTCCACGCTCTTTCCTACTTCTCCACAGAGACTTGGAAAGAAGTGGGCAACTTAGGTAGATTTGTTCCACTTCAACATAAGTTATTGGTAAATTGCAGATTCGTAAAATCATTGCTTTTTGATCAAAAGTTGGTGAAATTTGAGTAAATCTGGGCTATCTGATTGCACGGTCAACTGACCTGCGTGTGTGGAACGTACGGGGGACGTCCCCTGCAGCGGGCCTGAGGGTGGCGATACCCTTCCCTCCCGTACCCTCATTTTCTCCGAAGAACATCACACAGCAGTCGCACACGTCTGGGCCTCCTCCGGTGTGGATGCAGCATTCGTGCGGCACAGGTACGTCTAGGCCGAGAGAACTGCTGTTGGCCTTTGACCAAGAGGCAGAAGCACCCGTATTTCAAGGCCTTGTGTTCCGAGTTTAGATCCGAGAGTTGATTCTCCTAGAGGACCCTGATGCAGTTGTGACCTAAGTGAAGACTCAAGATACAGCTGTGCCCCTTGGCCTCTGCGGACCATTCCTTTCTGCTCACTGCAGCTGTAATTTCAGCCAAATAAACAATGAAGTCAGACTTGTCAAGAGAGTTCATTTACACGGCATTACCTTTGCTTCATAAAGAATAAAACACGAAGCTTTCTTTGTGCCAAACACGAGACAAAGTGATGCATCTGTTCCGTGTCTCCATATAATAACCCACTATTTAAAAACAAATCCTGTTAGCATACCTCACAGACCCAAATAACTCTCAAGGAAAAACTGACCGTTAGCATTGAAGCGAGACAATGCGGAAGGTCTTAAAGCAGCATCTCCAGGACTAGCCCTAGATAAAGACAGTTAATTATGCCTCCAGATATTTATTACCTCAAAGTGTCTAAATAAAATGTAGCTCTTAAACTATTATCCAAGTAAGCCCAATGATTTTAACTGGTTCTTTTTACTTTGTATTGATAATCTGTAAAGAAAAACATACATAAGCACAATTTCTCAAAACGCAACCAATACCAACAAACATAATTTCTAAATGTAAAGAACGTCCTGGAAACTAATGATGAACTCATTTTCTTAGCCAATGTGACCTTCACAAGAAGACAGCATTTAAAGAGCATTTACCACTGACAATACAAAACTTTGGAGTATTTTTTTTTTAAAGAAAATTAAACGGTTTGTCTACTAGCGAATCAGCATTAAAATCCTTATACGCACTTGCATAAAAAATTAACCCTAACAAATAAAACCAAGCTGTGAATCATTTATCTTTGCTTATCTCTTTGATTACCGTATATTAATTAAGATGTGAATTACTACTTAAAATTAAAGGATGCCTGAGATCCAAAAAGAATTAAAAATGAATGCTCATAGAGGGAGACAATAAGCAGGGTGATTCAGGACGCGATTGAAAAATGAATGTTTACTTTTAATGTTTTACTTTGCTATTTTCCTTAAAAGAAAATCTATATAAATTTATATTGTTTGCACTTCTCCGTTCTCTGGTATGCGGAGAGCAGCTGCTCGGCAGCACTGGTCTTTGAATGGCCGGGTGGCGAGACTCAATATTCTGTCGCAGCCCGGGTTAAGTGATGGAATTCATTTAAATGCCCCAGAAGTAATCATCCACAAAGAGTACATTATTTCTCTTTTATGAATTTTCAAACCTAATACTGATGGGTGGCATGCAATTAAACCTGATCAATATGTAATTTAGGTGGGCTGACATGTTTTCAAATTCGCAGAATATAGATTCTTTCAATATTGCAAGAGCTTAGTGAAATACTTAGCTTTTGTAAAATGGCTAAAGAGGTTTAGTACAGTACAGAAAAAAAAATAATGTTTAGCCAGAAGATATACAGACAAGTAATTATACTTGGAGACTCTGATTTTTGAACAGAAACCATAACTAGGGAATTAAGAATGGGCGTGAGCCCATTCTCACTCTGTCTCTGTCTCTGTCTCTGTCTCTCGGGCTCTCTTCCGAGCAGGAGGCAAGAGCAGAGCTGTGGGATTTTGTGACGTGCCATCTTGGTAATTTTCATGTGCAAATACTTTCAAAAGCATTATAAATACTAATTAAAGGTTTGCAGAACCTGAATCTATATTATCATGAGAAAACAATTTCATATACTTTTATTCAGGAAGCTTTATTTACCTGGAGTCAAAGTGAGACAAAAGGAAAATTTAAAAAAAAAGAAAAGGAAGAAAGAAGAGGAAAAAGAAAAAGGCAGAGACTCAGAGGACAGAAGGGAAAAGCCCGGGGAGGGTGGGGTTACCCTAATGACCCTTTGTGTTAAGCTAATAAACAAGGGGTAGAACACTGCCTTGTGACCCTAGAGGTGAAGGGTGCCTCCCTCCAGTATTACTAATTAGCTCACTGTCATCTACACAGTAAGAATTACACTTGAGTTCCTATGATTTGACAGGATTCAATTTTAAATTTCATGCCTGAGGTCTTAAAGTGCCTTTCACCCCGAACATTTGCATAGTCCACCTGACCACGCAGACGAAGGGGCTGGAGTCTGCCCCACTGCCGGGGGGAGCGGGTGTGGCCGGCGCAGCTCACCCCCAGCGGCCCGCAGGCCTCTCACCCCGCCCAGTCTTCCTGTCCTGCAACGGTGTGGTATCCTCTGGACTTGGACCTGTCGACAGCGTGGTTTTTGCCAAATGTTTATTTAATGCTCGTTAAACCTACTGCTCCTCTGCGCGTACAGGACGTGTGTCTAGTGGGTGCCCCTGGCCGCAGGGGCCGTCCCTCCTTCCCTACGTCCTGCTCCGCGCAGAGCCCTGCACCTCCCACCGTCCGTGTTGGGAGAACCTTGCCTGTGACCGCATCTCAGGGGCGCATTCTACTGCCCGAGTCTTTCTCTCTGCCAGGGAACGGCTCCGTGGCTCAGACGTGTACCACGCGGCAAGGTCTTCAGCAAACCTTGAATGTCCTGGGTCTCCCCACTTCCAGGACCCCCACGGCCCCAGCCCCGGCCCGGGGTGGAAATCACAAGGCTGGCACAGCCGTGACACGGGCCCAGGAGCATGCCCTCAGGGGTGCAGGCCGTGGCGATCTCCTCGCGTAGGGGGCTCGCCCGTGGAGGACACAGGGCTCCCCGCAACAGCTGACAGGAAGCGCGGTGGCGCCAGCCGGGTCGGGCGTCCGGCCCCCACGGCATCACTGATGTGCGCGCTACGGTGCTTTGTTGCATTTGAAAATCGAAGACTCCTCTTGAAATTTGGGAAAATCTGTTCCTACCGTCGTGGAGAAATGTAGGCCAAAAGAAAGGAAAAGATGATACCGCAGGAGTGCCCGCATGTCCACCCAATCGGTTGGGTTCCAGTTCCACTCGGACCCTGCCAGACAGCACTCAGCCTTCTCTGAGGGCTGGGGGGCAGACCCGACCGGGGAGAGGAGGAGGCTCGGAAATCCAGTTCCTTTAACATTTTAAGAACAGGGAGGTTCATACTGGACGCTGCCAAGCGAATACTGGCCATCAACAAATGCACTTCCCACATCACCGCGGTGTCGCAGGCAGGACACTGTCCCACGAAGGACACTGTCCCACATCTGCCCTGAAAATCCCACCCTCTCTCCCAAGACATCGCGATTCCTCTAAAATTGGTGGACCTTCTCATGTATTAAAGGCACTAAAATGACTTCTGCTTTGATGACCAGGACACTGGCCAGGGAAGGTCACGGTAACACCGGCAGACAATGCAGAGGGTGGGTCCGGACGGCTTCGCGCCCGGAGCTCAGGCGGCCAAGCAAGGGCTTTTCCCACTCAAATCCAGAAGATCCTTAATGACATTCACAGACTCAAAGGCACTTCACGCAAGCACTTCGGTCACCAAGGTGAAGTTGGGGACATGCAGCTGGTGTGACCGCCAGGGCACAGGCTGGGCACATCTTGGCTGGATGCAATAATCCGATGCTGACGGCTCAGACCCGAGAACGGGCCCGTCCCGGGAGTTCATTCGCAAGGGTCACGGCGGCACCGTCTCTGGGCCCCGGCCTCTGAAGTAGCGCTGTCTGCTTGCTCACCTGCGGGCGTCATTTCTCACATGCACTTAGTCATCAAATACTCGTCTTCTCCTCCCTCTGTGCACGCCCCCACGAGCCGCGCGAAGGTTCCGTGGTTTTGTGAAGACATCCCTTGCACGGACGCCTCGTCTCCGTCCCACTCCGTACAGACACGGTTCTGCAGGGCGCTCTGTTAGCGAGGCGTTCATCAAAAACCCATTCTAGCCAAACAGGAGATTTCTATACAAGGGTCAGAGTTATCCAAATATGTGGGTTTATGTCCACATTTAAAGGGTAAAAGGAAGAGGGGAAAAGATCATGTCAGTTTCTAAAAATACTCCCGGGCTGGTTCCAAAGGCTGTGTGTGCGGAAGCCAGCTGAGCACTTTGCAAGGACGCCTCCGGCCCGTCATGTCACGTCAGTGAGTTCTGTGGCAAGAAGGGAGCAGCACCACGTCGCGGCTTCTCCCGCACGTGTGGAGACCGAGCGCCCCCGGTGCCAGCCCCGCCTGCCCCAGCCCCGGGAAGGCTTTCCTCCCAAAACGCTAACGTGTTATCTTGAATGTGTCATTTAGAAATGCCTCAAGTGATATGAAGGCAGAGACGTTCTCTGAGCTATTTGCTGGTCACTGGGACAGAAATGACAAAGGGTTCTGTCCATTAGTTTTTCAATACAGTGCTCAATAGTAGCAGGAAATTGATGGTGTGTTTGCGGCCTCACATCGGGGAAACTTATGACGCGCACAATAGCACTTTCAATAAAAGGGCTTTTGATTTTCTATGTGTCAAACTGTTTTAATATTAGGGCATTTCTAGGTCAATGAAGGGTTAATGTAGCATCATAAATCATACCTAAACGAGAGCCTTAAGCTTGCTCTACGTAGAGAGAAGTCTGTCACGCTCAAAAAAGCATTGTCCCTCACGCCCCTCACCCCAAATCACAAAGTGGTAGGTCGCTAAAGCCACGCGGAAACCACATTTATTTCCCTGGCCCGGACAGCCACTCGGCACACTAAAGGGAGTGAGTAATGGGCGAATTAGAAATTAATGATCCTCTGCTATGTAAATGGTGTTCAAGGGCCGGGTCCCCTGCAGGCTCGGTCCCGAAAATCGTCTCCTTTTGTTTGGGTGGAGAGTCAGAGCCCGAGTACATGAGGCAGGGAGCCCCGCTCTGAGCTTGTTGAAAGCTCTCATCTCCGCTCACGCAAACCCCCGAGTCAACTGGGAGCCGCACCCATTCATCCACCTTTGCGATAGAATTTCAACAATTTCGTCGTGTGGTTAATCTTTCGGTATGAATAAATAATGCGTGCTCAGAGGAGCCGGGCCCATACATTATCCCCTCCGAGTTCTGCAGCCGCGAAACTCAATAAGGCACATTGATTCTCAGGCTGCACATCCACGCGCTGTCCTGCTAGGGCTACACTGGTGCTGTTATTTCTAAGTTCTCCCTCGTCTGGAAAGCTCCAGAAGACTTGATCTCCGAGAGGGGGGCAAAGTGTTAAGTTTTTAACTCATTAAAAAAAAATCCTTTCAACACCATTACCGGGACGTGCAATTAAAAAAGATGACAAATTCAATAAGGTTTAATGAAGAACAGAAGGGATGCCGTGAAAGAACACATTTACCGTTTTGTTTGTGCTTTTAGCCTAAACTAGCCGCATATATTACACCTTGCAAAGAGGTTGTTTGGGGGGGGCAAAGAGCCTTTTAAATACACTTTTCGGGAAGAAGGAGATGCCACAGGGAAGCAGAACCTGCTGGAAACCGTGGGTGCGCATCTTCTGCCGTGGACGGTCACCTCCCGCTAAAAACCACACGACACCGAACGCACACGAGCCGGGCAACATACAACTCTGAAAGCAGCGCAAAGTTGGGCACAATTTGTCACTTAAAATCTGCAAATCCTTGCAATATTGGGTGCTCACACGTCAAACAAATGGGCTCCGGGAGGGCAGGCTGCATTGACAATCGGGCAAGGAGCAATTTTCTGTCGTTTAATGAAGGATGGAGCGAGCGCTTGACAAAGTGCCGCTCATTACAAGTTTGTTTGTGTGTGTGTGTCTGGGCAGCCGGCAGAGGGAATGTGCATGTGTGATGAAAAGGTAATCTCCCCAGTTCAATCTCCTTAGACAAGTTAGAATTGTTAAAGGCAATCTTATTTTATTGTGACTTCATTGGGACAGGACTGAACAAAGAATCACCTGAGCCAGCACCTGTTGGTGTTTCTTCTCAGCTGAAACAATAGGAAAATACTGTGTCGTCGTAGGTTTTCAGGCTTGCCTCCAGTTCCGTGTAACATAAAAATTATGTGTCTGTACATGTGCATCTAATTTTAGGATGATTTATAAAAGATCCAATTAATTTCAACTCTGTCCAGTCGTAAATACATACAAACTGTGATTAACACTTAGAGAATTTCTACCCTAACAGTCTGTCTTGAAATACACAATACGATGATGGGTTACATTATCCCGATGACCATTATATTTCATTTGGTCATCAAAGAAAAAAATTAATTTATAGACCATGAAACAAATAAGCCTAGGTCTGTAAAAACATAAATTTGGACATATCTTAGATCAGAGTTCTAGAAATCAATCGAATAAAGTACAAAATTTGATAATTTATATATAAGGGTTGAATACACCATTCTTTTAGTTCACTTGAACTCATGGGAAAGGAGCAAGGATTTCTTTTTTTTAATAACTAAGATTTTAAGGAACGAGACTGTAAAGAGGTGACGTGCCAAGTGAACCGTAGGAGGCTGTTGTTAATAAGGCGTCAAGAAATATCTCCTGACCTAATGTTTGATGAGGTTATCAAGAAGATACATGGAGCCACACACACACGGACAGAGCTCCTGGGCACCGTGCTCAGATACGTAGGTAGGTTCAGGTGTGAGTAACAAAGTCTCACAAAGGACAGATAACACGCTGCCTCCAAGACAGGGGCAGCCTCACTCGGTCTGGAATGAAGATGCATCGTCTGCATCTTCCTTCCGCGGCGAAATCTGTCTGCGGCTGCTTCGAGTTTAGCCCTTGTCCACGTCCTGCTTTCTCTCCAAGTTTTAAATGTTCCTGTGCTTTCTGTTACTGTTCTTTAAAAATGAGTCAACGTGTCCAGTGGAAATACCTGTCTCCTACATGTGACAGTAGAGAGGCGTGGCCCCAGCCGTGAAAACGGGGAGTTCTGTCCCGTTTTAAGGCAGAAGTTGAAACTAATGGAGAACCAGAGCCCAGCCTTGCTT
Organism: Mustela nigripes; assembly: GCF_022355385.1. Classification (NCBI taxonomy): domain Eukaryota; kingdom Metazoa; phylum Chordata; class Mammalia; order Carnivora; family Mustelidae; genus Mustela; species Mustela nigripes. Next base: position 89,967,671 of record NC_081564.1, on the reverse strand, counting down.
TTTACTGCCTGAAATTGAAAGTTCTGATCAATGCTTGTATCAGAGGTCACATACGAAACGTCTTCGTGCCCGTGCCCGTGCCAGCCCCAGAGGATTTAAAAAGTCCTTCCCTGATGTAACACACTACAATTTCCACCACTTGTTTTCCAGTGACTCGGCTCTCACACAGGTACTCATGGTTCCATAACCAGGGACACGGCGGTGACAGCAGGTCTGGGGAGGGCTGAGGGCTGGGGTCACCTTCTTCTACAGAGCAAATGGATTGTGTATCCTCTATGAGCTAGTGTTGGTTTACGAGCCACACATGTCTGACTTTACAGATAATTTCTGAAATTTTATGGGTACTGTATAATTTTGTTTGTTTTGTTTTTTTTCTTTACTGACTGTTTTGGAGGGAGCTAAAACAGGACACCGTCACTTCCTGTACCTTGTTTAAAAGGTTCAGGTTTCAGAGCAACTTGATTATTCCAAAAATATATATTTGACGAGTGTGAAATTTGTTTCAACCACAGAAATTTATGAACACATAAGGTTTTTAGAGGTTTTTTTTTAGTCTCGTGTAAGAGTAATGTATAGAATAAAGTAATGGAAGGGTAAAATTATTTGTAGCAAAAATATCAGCAACTCAAGGGCAAGAGGTGTGTTTTCGTCACGTAACTCTCATGGCCTTATTTAAAGTAGAAACCCCAAAATCTACTTGTTGTTTTCTTACTGAATCCTGATAGCGGTGATAAAGTACGGCCGGACAAGCAGCGGTCCCCAGGCGGCAGCGGTCCCCAGGCGGCAGCCGTCCCCAGGCGGCATTCTGTGCTCTTCTTACACGGGAAGCCATCTTTGTTTGAAAAGCTCTCATTTTAGGTGATGTATGTATAATGAAACTTACCTATCATATATCGTTACATGATCGTTACATATAGGCTTTATTTTCATCATAAAACTAGTCATGACTGTGCTTATCAAACAGGTTAGGGCCTTCGTGGACACGCTGGTCTCCACCTGGCCCGGGGGTAGGGGGGTGTCGGTGGAAAGTCCAGCACAGCCACCGCCCTCCCGGGACCAGCCTTCACTGCTGTGTGTCTCCAAGCAGGGGAGAGCCGGGGCACCCAGACGCCCCTGTTCAAAGCCCATGTGATCCGCTCTGGCTCAGGAGATGGAAGTCGGGAACGCAGAGGACCAGCCTTCGACCATGAACATGAACGCACATGGGCCCGAGAGCTGCTCTGAGGAGCCTCTCGGCCCACGGGCTGCAAGGTGGGGTTCTTCCAGAGCAGAAACCGCCTGAGTGGAGACTGCGCTGGGGAGGTCGGAAAGGAAGTCAGGAGGAACAAAAGCGGGTCCATGCGGGCCTTTGCCCCGAGGGCCTCTCCTGTGCTCTGTCGCGGCAGGTTCCGGGCGCCATGCAGCATGGCGGAGGGCCCAGGGATCTCGTCCCTCGTGAGCAGGCGGGGGCGCAGGATCCTGGTCGGCGGTCTTAGGAAGAGAAAGCACAACGTCGGCACCACAGTGTCAACAGGAAGGAAGCACATTCTGGAGAGTCGGGGCGAGGGCTGTTAGGACTGGGAGTCAGGACTGACTTCTCAAAGATGCGCCAAACACGTCCCTCTCTGCCTCCGCAGAGACTCCTGACAGGGTTTCCCAACAATTAAATAGTGACTAGATTGTCTCAACACAAGACAGATCCCCCAAATCCCATTCCTGGACATGAGGGTTTTTCCATCACAGCATCCGCTGGTCGTCGCCCTCACGGCTTGGGGACAGGGACGAATTTTCTCCCTTCGTGGAGACTTTAGTATCCTTGTCTCTGGAAAAGCTGAGTATGGAGGTGCAGTTGGCTCGTGGAGGGGAGCCCGCTCCCTCCCTCCCTCTGTCTGTCGCCACTGGGTTTCTTTCCTTCCTTCTGAGCTTCTCTGCTGGGACAGGCCACCGTCTGGACGCGTGTTCTTCTCCTGACCGTGGAAGGAGGCATTGCGGTGTTCACCAGGACTCTAGTGATGGTCCTCACTGCCAGTTTGTCTTACAGGAAAATGAACATCATGGTTTCTAAATCTTAAAATGGAAACTGAAGCATAAAATGGAAATGTTTCAATGGCAGCCAAGTGACGTCTCCCCGCATGAATGTCGGGGGATATGTGTGAGACAAGGAGCCATTCCCTGTAGCGCGGGTCAAAGTATCATTCTAGAATAATTTACCGCCTCTAACCTCCCCACAGTTTTCTAGGAAATGTGTTACAGCAGCAGAAAACCACACGGAGTTGGAGTTGTTATTTGTGGCAAAAGCCGCTCTAGAGATGATGTTTTTGAACCTTTTCATCAGGGCAGGCGTGCCATCCCGTGTTCACAGGTCGCCCGCTCTGGCCCTGGCTTCGTTATACACAACACATCGCCTGCCTTCTCCTAGTGAAGCTTGTTTAAAATACAAAAACGGGAACATTCTGTATTTTCTGAGAGGTATTTTCCATGAAATTTCCTGGTTCGTTCTGCCAAGACTTGGGTCAGCCCCTACCTTTCTGATGCCCTGCCCTCACAAACAGGTGATAAAACATTCTCTAAGTCCTTCCCCTCCCCCCAAAACAAAACAAAGGAAATAACTCTCGTTGCGTGATACAGGCACGGAACGAACCAGAGGTGCTGGGGCTCCTGCACAGTGTCTGGAAAGCACCCCCACGATGGCGGCTGTCCTGGTGTAAATACCAATCTGATCAGAATATAGTATATTATTGGATTTCTAATTTTCTGTGAAAAGCCCAGGCTATGTTGAGCAGCCTTTAGCAAGCTGTCACAGATGAGACCAATGAGCGCATCCTGACTTTACACACGGCGAGGTTGCCAAGGATACGCTGCCGAGGGACCAGGGTCAGGAGTCAAACTGACCAATATTGAGTAAATTGCATTGGTTTGAATGATTCCCCCTGAGCTAGTAATGATACGACAAGCACACAGTGCGGTCTGCAGACAGATAAATACTGCGCTTGAAGATCAACGGAGCTGCATGTGGGATTGGAGTCTGGGTCCGTGCGCTCGTGTGATTTGTGCGGTGAAATATGCGGAAATACACGCACGGACGCTAACCGGGGGACGAGTCAGAGGGGTCATAAGTCTGCCGGACTGCAGCGAGGGTGTGGATCCCTCTATCCACGCAGCGCGTTCACTGACACTGAAGCCATCTCTCACAAAGCCACCCACGCAGGACGACTCTACGTGTCCTAGTAAAAAAATTCTGTGCTGTATTAATTCCTGTTTTGATTTTCACGGTAATGATTATTTTTTGGCTTCGAGGCATATCGTGATTTTCAGAGTACAGCAAAACACGGCCCTATTACTTTACGTGCTCCTCCTGCACTACTATCTTAAATACACGACATACAGGTGCATTATCAGATTTTGGAAACCGCACCACGCTTAAAAAGCAAAGACGGAGGAGATCGGTCGCAGTCTTCTTAATAAACACTCTTCCACCCGTTGAAACCCATACTTTCTTCTTAAGTCATCAATTCATCCATCCGTGTCGCGGCCCTTCCATCGTTAGGCTGGCTAATGAAGAGGTCGACATGTCCTCCAAGCCCTGGCTGGCTCTCCTCACCGAACCCCATCGTCACGGGCTCTTTTCATTCTGTTCGTCATGGTGTCCATCATAACTGAAGAATTAGAAATCATACACTTGACTAATCGTATAAAAACCTGGCATGGCAAGAGAATGAAAGCAGGTCTTCCTGCTTCCACAAGTCAGAGGACAACCGGCACAAACAGAGCCCACGATGTCGCGCAGCCGGGACCGAGTCCCCTGGCTCCACCCCGACCATCCCCCGTCCCCTGGTGCTCCCCTTCCAACAGAAAACGACTCCCAGCCTGTCTGCCTCCTCTGGGTACCGTGAATACAGGGCCCAAATTAAGTGGGGTGCGGGGCAGTCTGCGATGGATAGTTTTCCAGAAAATTGACTTTGCTTTTCTCCAGGTTATAGGTAACATGGTTAAAAATCTAAGAGTCTACCCACTGGAGTTCAAAGTTGAGCAAACAAGTAGGGGACAACAGAGCCAACAGAAGTGAAAGGTAAATTGTGTTGGATTTCTCTCTTCCCATGTAAGTGAGGTTACGGCAACTGGAAAATGCTGTAAGAGAGAAGATTCGTGATCTTGAAAGAAAAGGGGCTTCCTTCTCTTCCAACATCTGTCATGGGTGTATGGTTTCCAGAAATGACTCTAATCCCATTTTCCGTCCCTCGATACGTACGATTTATACCCCAGGCCTGAGAACTGCTCTGTCCTGTCTGCATGAGGACACACACGCCGGCGTGCTTGCCGAGGGCCAGAGCGGACCAGCGGTATCACAGAGCCGTCAGCAGCATTTTGATATGTATCCAAGAGAGTTGTCCACACTATATAATTTATTTCTTTACAAAGTTTCTTTGTTCCGGTTTTTTAAGTTAGGAAAAAAAAGAAAGTCAAAATTGGCGGATTTCAAAGAAGGAGGAGTGTGGATATTTATATCTTAATGAATGTGGTGTGATACTGTTTCTAAATCTAAAGAAAAGTGAAAAAATGGCCAGCACATTTCTCGATAGAGGGTTGAAAAAGAATCATTCTGAGTCTGGAGCAGTACATTTATAAAAATGCTGAGTTTTGTCTCTGTTCAATGGGGATACTGAGCAGAGGAAGCCTAGAGGCAAGATAATTAAGTTTCCTTTACTAATTTAGTTCTTTGTAGCGTCTCCCAGAAATGCCTGCTGCCCAGGGTGTCAGCCTTTCATGTCTGCCCCGGTGAGAGATGCCGTCCCGCAGCCCCCGGAGAAGGGTCCTTCCATCGCCTCCTGAAAGGCGGCCGCGGAGATATTTCAAATGTGGTTGTTTTATTTCACACATGTCCCACAATCTACACTAATTGCATCGTGATTCCAGGATTCGTTTCAATAGAGAGGTGATTTATGAAGAAGATGCTAGAGAAAGTCTATAGGAAATAATAGAAAGGAAAATTAATAAATCACAGCCCTTTTCACATAAAGAAAGCAAATTCTTTGTGAGGTGAACTATTTAAAACACAATTAGCTCATTCAAGTCCTGGCAGCAGGAAATACCGTTTTTAGAGCTGTGGGGGACGCAGTCCTCACTAGAGTTGGAAGCGGACCGGGAGCGGGTGCGCGGTGGGAACCTCTCCGCTCACTTTCCCAGGTCACACCTCGCCCCCCTGGCTCATCAGGACCCCGCGCCCCGACCCCGCGCCGCGGCCCGCAGGAGAGGAGGCTCTCACGCAGGGTCCGTGCACTGTGCGTGACGGACGGGACAGCACAGCAACCCAACGGTCTCCAAAGCACTCTTTTGGAAATCCATGCACCTACTCGTGTTAAAAATGCCTTGGGGGTGAATATCTTGTTCATAAATACTCTAAGCCTGAAAATACTTAAATGGCCTTTGCTCCTTGGCTTCTGTCCCTCTGGCCCTTCTAGGCGCTGCTCTGGTCCCCCCAGATAATATGTATTTAGCATATAGCTCACCTCTCCCTAGCCTGCATCTGCGTGGGGGTGGGGTCACCCTGGCTCTCTTTCCCACCACCTGAAGCAGGATTTCCAGCCCCGAACTTGCCTGAGATGGAAAGGAAGCAAAATCAGTTCAACGCTTTCGGGAGAAGGGAATGGCACGTCCTGTCTGCGGCTTCCCCTCCTCCCATGGAAGCACCTTCTTCGCCTGGGCCTGCGCGCCCCATGCTCCTGCCTGCAGGACCAGCAGCCTCTCCTGGGCCTCCCGCCGTTCCTTTCTAACTACCCTCCGTGGTCCGGAAATTCAGCTGTTTTCTGGGCTTCCCTGGAGCCTATTCAAGAAAAGAAACATAGAGATGGGCGACTAGGAATAGGAAACACAGCTCTGGTATTTCAGCATTTCTCACTGCCATCTGGACGATACTGTCCTCGTGACTGGCGGAAGCTCTCCACGCCCGCAGATTCTGGTTTCTACTGAGCGAAACGTCGCAGACGCACCAGACTCCTCTGCAAAATATTGACTGTATCTACAAGGATGACAAATACAAATCATCTAAAATCTGCCAGAGTTAAAAATGGTCAAAAATTATGGCCAATACCCATTATGGAATGTTATGGGATATTAGTGAATGCATAGAAGAATGTCCCTGGCATGAAAAATTTACGGTAGTTTTTGGTTACAATTTAGTATATATCTCACATACATTGAGGTCATATGGGTAAATTGCCTCTGCAAAATATCTATTCTATATATAATCTACATCTGTATGTAACCTCAGCTTATATACTATCTACATTTCTGCAAAGGAAATTTATTTATACAACAAAAGCCACTTGGTACCTTTCAGGTATCAAGTATTGTGTTACGCAGTTCCTACATCGAAAATTATATGTACAACAAACAAAAACATAATATTTAACATCCAATGAATGTATTACGAATGCTAAAACCCCAGTGGTTGACTCTTAGCAGCTATGGTTATGGTCATTCGCAGTCATTTTTTAATTTCTTGTTTGTACTTTGCTATATGTTGCAGATCATAAAGTGTATGTCAGTTGTAGAACAGAAACAGACAAACAAAAAGTTTGAAACTCACGGACACTTGCCTCCTCTGCTCCTCGCCCCCGCCCCGCCGTGTCTGGGTAGCGGCTCGTCCGTGAGAACACTGTCACGTCTGCCCCCTCCCCTCCCTGAAATCCACGTCCCGTCGTCACGGACCGTGCGCTCTCTTCCGGAAGGTGCCCACGGTCGTGGGGGGGGGGCCTTCACCTCGCCCGGTGCTTCTCGATGCTCCGGCACTTACATCGCTCGGACTGGTGCTGCGGCCTCCCTCTCCTGGAGCCCCTCCTGCTCCCTCGTTCCCAAACGGAGACAACCATCCTCTGCCTGAAGGAGGCTCGGGGCTCCTTTCTTGCCCACAAATGTGGTCCTTCCCCGTCCTCACCAGCCCTGCGGTTTCCTACTTTCGTTCCGTCAACCGGTGTTTCTTTAGCACCCGAGCTGGAGTGACTGTGCCACTGGCGTCTGCTGGAAGCACACTCGTTCCGACCCCGCCGATGTCCACCCTCCCCATGAAGTGATCCCTGATCTTCCACGTGACGACCAGTCAGCCTTGTGTGTGTACCCATCGCACAGATGCGGACCCTCGCGTTACGTCACGTTCTCACACGGTGCTCTCCTTTGTTTGGTTGTAAGAACTTACATCCTGGGATCCTGCTGCTTCTTCATTGCATGCAAATCCTACAGTGTACCTGGCTACCTTCCTTTCCCGAGTCGATCAGGGTCACTCTTGGCTCTTCGCCACCTCTCTTGCACAGAGAGGCTGGGCACACGGGCTTTGACCGCGTACCGGACGTGTCCTTCAGCGGGACCCAGAAGACGGGGACACTGGGAGTGAGGAGCGCAGAGTCAGGGTGCTTCTCCTCAGCTCCCCTCTGGGAGAAACAAGGCAGCAGAGTCCCTGGGCCATGGGCTCTGTGCAGATCCTGTGAGTTCTTCCCTTACTCAGCTTTACAGCTCTGGAAGGGAGACCGCACCTGCTCCCATCAGCCCTCGACGAGCTACCCCTTGTCTACCCATCTGCCTGCACACCTGTGCGGAAGCGCCCCCCACAAACTGACCCGGGGGAATGAGCCCTGTTTTTCTAGCAGGAAAGAAGACCTCTACAGTCCCAGCACATTCTGGGAGGTGGTCCATTCGGCTGGGTGGGGGAGAGGCAGGAGATGAGGGAGGATTCGGAAACCAGGGGTTTGTGAGCGGCGCAGATGAGGACTCTTAGAAGGGTGTCATCATCACTTTGCTTCAAAGACTCGGGATTTCTGGGGTGTCATATATATCGATATTCAAATATAAAGTCAAGAATTCCAGTCTTCCATAGATCAATAGTAATTATTTTAGAATAGTCGGATACATTGATTTATCCGCATCTCTGACCCCTTCCACTAACACAAATGAGCAGGAACCGCGCGCGCGCACGCTCACACACATCCAGGGCATTTCATTTCGGGTTTAGGTGGTGGCTGGACAGTGTCATTTGTCTGATAACTTGCATTCAGCCTCTTGTCTCCGAGTTACAGTGTTTGATTTCCTCATTGTTCCCCAAATCCAGCCTGGTGAACAGTCAGAGAGAACACGGCACGGCAGTTTATTTCATTGTGTAGAGCTTAGAGCACGGGGCTTCAAAACCACCTGCTTTATTACCGTTCCATGTATAAAATCTCCTCCATTTAAAATAATTGTTTCTAAATCTTCTAAAACTACCAAATTAATGCTTAGTAGACGCTTTGGTGGAGAGGAGCAGGGGGTGCCTGTGTACGCGGACGCCATGCTGACAGAACTGGGGACACTTAACCATCAGAGGAAGGAGTTTGCTTAATGGAACTTGTATTAGTTGAGCAGCATTTATTTTATTGATAAAGATCGGTGTTTCCAATAAAAGCCGATCCGAGCCTGGCAAGGAGAGACTGTGTTTGGAGAGGGGACTGCAGGGGAGAGAAGGGACAGGGCTCCGAAGTGCTGTGGCAGGTGGGTCCTTCTCTGATTAGGGGAGCCCCAAGCCCCTTAGGGTCAGGCACAGGGTTTCTCGGAGGAGGAGCATGAATGCTGGGGAGGGGCCCTGTGGGGCGGGGGATGGGCAGCGCGGGAAGGCGGGCACACAGCTCCAGGAATGTTTCATCGTGAGGTTAGTAGCTTCGCAGGGGCAGGCATGCACTGGCGTGGGATGGGGGCACGTCCAGCTTTGGAACTGGGAGGAGGACAGAAGCTTGGGCTGAGTTTGCTGCCAGCTGTTTCGTGTGATCACAGTGGGGCCAGTGAGACAGAGAGCAGGACTTGGCAGGGTCTGCATTGAACCCACTCACTCAAATATAAGGTGAAACTTTGCCGTCCCTTTTACCAGCCACGAGCGCTGGTATTTCTGGAACAGATCCCAGAGAGGTGGAATGGTATCTCAAGCTCTCAAACGCTGAGGTAAATTCCTATTTCTCTGAAATTGCTTAGGTTGTAATCACTTAGAAGAAAAGTAATGCCTTTTGGAGGCTTTGATTTTTTGGCAACATTAACTGTGGAGTCCGATGGACTGCCTGACTGCAGGCGTCCCGTCTCATCTCGGCACAGTGGGGGTCACGATGCCCGTTCTCCCAGAGGCGACAGGAGCAGCCAGTGAGGAGGTCTGCGACATCGCTGTCTTGGTGTCTGGTTTGTATTTACAAGTGCCCAATAAGGGGGGACAAATCCTTTATTAATCACAGGGACAGTAGTAAAGTAACAAAGTGGGAGCCAGTACAACATTTAAGGCACAAACTATGGTACAAACAGAATTCTTACGAAAACAAGTCAAGTCTCTTCAAAGACTTAGACCATTTCTTTCTCAGGATCATGCTTTGAGATTTAATTATTATAAATGTTAAGGTCACATCAAAGCCTTCAGGCCACAGAGGTTCCTGCCATGTGTTCTTCCAGGACAAGGTTTCCAAGAACATCCTGACATCCGTGCAGCAGAGCCGAACCCCCTCCTACAGAAGACGCGACAGCAGGGTCTTTCCACACAATTTACATTTCTAATTTGGGAGAGGGAGTACACCACGCAGGTTGAAAAGTCAGTCTGTTACCCTCCGACTCCTATTACTATTTGGAAATGAAACCCTAGAAAACACTAGAAATGTCCTGATTCCAGAGACGCTTTCCTCGTTAACTGTGCACTGGTTCTTAAGTACAGTACAGCCCGCAGATGTAACTGTATCCTTATTACAGGAGGTAATGAGGCCTAAAATTGGGGAAAATTTAAAGAGTCTAGTATTTTATTGGTATAACTTTTCAAAATGATTGCTTACGAAGCTACTGAATGGATAACGCATCGGAACAACAGAACAGAGACAGGGATCTGATCAGGGACAGGAAAGGGATCCGCACGGTGGTCTGGCCCGCAGGTGTGGCCATCCTCTCCAGCACTCCTGGGCGCGGCCCGGACCGTGGCTGCCCTCCTCGTGCTGTGCAGGGTTTCCTGACCCCCGTCTTCCCCCAACGTTCTCCCCAGACCACACCCCTGCCCCCCTCTTCGGTCATTGTGTACCCCCTTCTCCAAGAAACCTGGCGGCCTCCTCCTGGCCTGCCCGGGGGGCCAGCACCTGCGCTAGGCCTCCGCCGAAGCCCCTGGGGGCCGGGGCCTGCCTTCACTCTCCTCCGGTCTCCTGTGCCCGCAGCTCCTCCGAGATGGCCCCAACCTTGCCTCTGTGGCTCTGCGACTCAGGGTCCTGCCCAGCATGCAGCCGGGACTCCATAAATGTCTGTTGAAGAAAATTTATTTCAATGTTTCTTATGATAAAGAGCCAAACTCTACATTGTAAGTCAAAAACCAAAGCTGGAGGGCACAAGGCTTACCCGGACGGGAGGAGGGCCTTGTCCTGCACGTGTCTGCGGAGGGCAGAGCTGCAGGTGCCGCGGGGAAGGAGCTCCGGGGGCCCCACGGCACAGCGTGGCAGAGCCAGGGCGCAGACCTCCCCCCCAGAAGCCGGGTGAAGCCGAGGTTAGACCCAGGAGGGAAGGCACGCATCATGGGCACACGGACAAGCGGTGCCCACGACCGCAGGGCGCCCTGCGGGCCCTTCCCTGGGATTCTGGGCAGTGGGAAGGGGAGCGAGGTGGTGCTTTGTCTGATAAAATTCGGGAGGCCCGTGAGGGAGCTGAGACAGCCCAGGGCTCTTGGCCAGGTCGGAGGCAAGGGAGGAAGGCGGCCTTGCAACACTTAGTGCAGAACGTGTGCGGGGTTGTGTGTGCGATGCGTGTGGGGCCCAAGCCCGACGCGCCGCGCGGGTGTGCACAAGCCGCTGGCGACTCACGCGGGAGGAGAGCCACAGTCCTCGAACCCCAGTGCCGGGGAAGGATGTACCACGAAACAAGGTTTTTCAGCACAAGCTGATGTCGAAAGGGAACGCTTAGGGCTTCGCAACAGATTTTACAAAATAGAGGGGGTGTAAACCGTGGGTGAAGAGTCGCCAGTGAAGAGGTAGCGTCGTCGGAGCGCTTCCCGCGGCTGGTCTCCGGCTGGTCTCCGGCTGGTCTCCGGCTGGTCACCGGCTGGTCTCCGGCTGGTCTCCGGCTGGTCTCCGGCTGGTCACCGGCTGGTCTCCGGCTGGTCTCCGGCTGGTCACCGGCTGGTCTCCGGCTGGTCTCCGGCTGGTCTCCGGCTGGTCTCCGGCTGGTCTCCGGGGCGCGGCCCCGAGCTGCGCAGGGGAGCGGGGCGGCGGGCAGGCCACCGCCGCAGACGCACGAGCCCTTCTCCGGGCGCCTGTCCTGGCTCCTGGGGTCTGAGTCGCTGACGACAGAAGTGGGCCTTGGGCATGACAGGACCTAGCGCCCTGGGTCCTCCAAGGGGGACAGACGGGCGGGCGGAGCCGGGGGCCGAGGGCGGGTCCACGCGGGCCGCCCCTGCTCGGACTGGGGCGCATCCGCCCTGCGGCTGCGGGCGCGCTCCTGCCTCCTGCACGCCCGGCCCGTGTCTGCCTCGCTTCTGCTCCTTTAACACCCCTTCCCGGACACTTGCCTCCCGCGGCCTCCACGTCCCGGGATTCCCGTTCTCCGAGACCGACCCGTGTAGACGAGGCCGCTGGCATCATCACAGCAGAAATCCGCGAGTTCCAGAACTCCCGGGGCTTGTTCCCGTTTCTGCACCTTTAGGCGGCTCCGCCAGGCCGCTCGTGTCGCTCCAATATTCCCTAATGCCTGACTTTACAGTGGTTTGCTTGTAAGAGCAAAACCCTCTTCAGACAAGCGCTGCGAAGTCTGATTTCCCGGAGAGGCTGCGGGAGAGGCCTCGCCCCGGAGCCCCGCGCGGTCGGTGCGAGTCTGGACGCCGCAGGCTCCGAGCGAGATGTGCGTGTGCGAGGAACAGCAAGAAAACGCGCTGGGTTTGGTCTTTCTGCGGTTATGTAACCTGGGGCTAATCTATCTATCTATCTATCTATCTATCTTTCTTTCTTTCTTTCTTCCTTTTTTTTTTTTTCTTTTGAGAAAAGGGATCCTACAGTAGAGTGACAGAGGGATGCTTCAGCAGCAAACAAAATGAATACTTGCTTTAAAAAAATGTCAAAATCTGGATGTGCCTCCAATCATTTAAAAAATAGGAGGTGATAAGTTGGAAATGTCAGGTAATTGGCAGACAGATAGAAAGTTAAACTGTGTCCTCAGTGAAGAAAATTAACCAGCAGCTGCCAGCAAGGACCTCAAGGTCATGTGAATGCCAGAATCAAGCAGAGCCCAATCATTCAGAAGGGGCGCTCGGCGGCTGTCCCCCTCCCCGGTCATTCCCGGAGCTCTCAGGAACTGCCCTGAACCCCTGCCAACATGTGTTCATTTCTAAAAATTACATAGATTGTGATTTATTACCCATCACACTACAAAAATCCACTGTGAATTAAATCAGCCCTTTGTTTAAATTGCTCCTCGGCAATACGTATCATATCGTCATAAATGACATTGAAGTTATAATCTGCAGTCGCGGGCCTCAGCCACTGATAAGGCTCCACCACGGGACGATCAATACTTACTATTCATTTTTGAAATTATCTTCCCATTGATCCCTGAACACGCGCCAGCAACACAGAGGCCCAGCGCCTTTAATACAATAATTATATAAAGGTTTACAGGCTCATCCTCCTAGCCAATAAAAGCTGTCAACCGGCAGGGACAGTTACAATCCCATAATCCATCAAAACCCTGTTCTCTGACCTGTGGGCTTCTGGGCTTTCGGGAGAGCACGATAAACACGCTCGTCGAGGAGAGGACAGTGTGCGGACGGGCCAGACAAAGGTTACGATGGATATTACTGATTAACGAAAAATCCTCCGAGTGGCCAGCGTCCCTTTTTTTATGATAGGAACAATGAAGGGCCATCTATTCAGCTATTTGTTGATTGTAATTCTGCAAGGAAGAACCCAGCCAGCCACTTCTCTGCTTTTATTTTTGGGTCTTTAATTTATCAGGTTTGACTGTGGACTGGATGATTTACAGTAATGAAGTAAGCCCATGGAAATCAGAGTGGAGACAGGTGCCTCAGGACAGGGACAGGCAAGGGTCTGAGACCAGAGAAGGGGAGACAGATCAATGGGAGTGGGACTCGGGTTCAGAGCTCTGTCTCACCACACACACACACACACACACACACACACGCAAGCACGCACACACAGGGACACACAGACACACAGAGACATAAGCAGAGACACACAAGGACACACACGCACAGACAGCTGACACAGGCAGACACACACGGGGGCACACAGCATGCACATGCAGACACGCATGCAGAGACACACACAGACACACAAACATGGGCAAATACACGTCCACAGCCACATACGCAAACACACACAGGATTATAGTAAAAATCTTCCCAGGCAAGTCTGAGTGGACGTTGTGATTTTTAAGAAATCCTGCAACTTTCTGTATCTGCGCTTTGCCATTAATTATAACAAAGTCATTTACCGAATCTGTTTAACGTGTCATTGAACGTAACCTTGCTTAGGGAAATAGACCGCAGACAGCTAGCAAGATCCACCTCGAATTTCCTATTATTTTCAGCTGTTTTCAGCCGTGATTGGAAGCGTGGCTCTGCATTGCCAGGGGAGGAGCAGATTGCAGGAGGAGCCGGGGTCCGTAGCCATGTCCCCCTGCAGACTGTGGGCTTCCTCTCCTCACCGTCATCCCCTCAAGAGGGAGGGGAAGGTGAGGGTCCACCCACGAGCAAGGCCCTGCTGCGTGTCTGCTCTTAGAAGGAGGCGGCCACCGCTCCCCGCAGGCTCCGACCTCAGAGACCCGCGCGGCCGCCCCACCACAGGCGACCCTCTGTTCTCTGCCCCAGTGCTTCCTTCTCAAGTGTTTCTCTGAGGGGCTGTCGATCTTGGTTGTGTCCAAAATGACAAATTACTGGCTTTTAATAATCTTCCAGAAGATTTGTTATTTAAAATGGTTAGCATTCCAGTGCTCAGAGAAATGGTCACCTGGCATGCAGTGGGCCTGCGTTCAGTGTGTTTCTGTTATCACTGGGTTTGGAATAAGGGTTCATCTTCTGGGAGGCGGTGAACTAGGTTTTCCTTAAAGACGATTGAGGACACTGGCAGGTTGAGTTGACGCAGTGGGGGCAGGGCAAGCAAACCACAAGTCTGCAGGAGGTGGGGAAGGATCCCGAGTCTCCTAACTTCATATGAAGGCGATGGGTATCAATAATTTTTAAAAATAAGCATCAGGTTTGGAGGGTTATCAGAATTTGTGCTAAGCCTTGATGTTCTCCAATTCATTCATTTTTAATTTTTAATTTTTTAAATTTTTTTTAAGAAGAGATTTTTTTTAAAAAATATATTTATTTATTTGACAGAGATCACATATAGGTAGAGAGAGAGAGAGAGAGAGAGAGAGAGAGAGAGGAGGAAACAGGCTCCCTGCTGAGCAGAGAGCCCGATGCAGGACTCGATCCCAGGACCCTGAGACCATGACCTGAGCCGAAGGCTACCCAGGTGCCCTAAGAAGAGAATTAAATTTTTTTTTTAATTTCTTTTCAGCGTAACAGTATTCATTGTTTATGCACCACACCCAGTGCTCCATGCAATCCGTGCCCTCCCTAATACCCACCACCTGGTACCCCAACCTCCCACCCCCGCCCCTTCAAGACCCTCAGATTGTTTTTCAGAGTCCATAGTCTCTCATGGTTCACCTCCCCTTCCAATTCCCCCAACTCCCTTCTCCTCTCCATCTCCCCATGTCCTCCATGCTATGTGTTATGCTCCACAAATAAGTGAAACCATATGATAATTGACTCTCTCTGCTTGACTTATTTCACTCAGCATAATCTCTTCCAGTCCCGTCCATGTTGCTACAAAAGTTGGGTATTCATCCTTTCTGATGGAGGCATCATACTCCATAGTGTATATGGACCACATCTTCCTTATCCATTTGTCCATTGAAGGGCATCTTGGTTCTTTCCATCAGGGAGATTCAAATTAAAACCACATTGAGATGCCACCGTGCACCAGCTAGAATGGCCAAAATTGACAAGGCAAGAAACAACAAATTTTGGAGAAGTTTTGGAGAATGGGGAACCCTCTTACACTGTTGGTGGGAATGCAAGTTGGGGCAGTCACTTTGGAGAACAGTGTGGAGATTCCTCAAGAAATTAAAAATAGAGCTTCCCTATGACCCTGTAATTTATTTTTTTAAAAGTAAGCTCCATGCCAAGCATAGAGCCCAAAGTGGGGCTTAAACTCATGACCCTGAGATCAAGACCTGAACTGAGATCGAGCTAGGCGTTCAACAGACTGAGCCATCCAGGCGTCCTGGTTTTTTATTGTATTCTTAAAAAGCTTGTCCATTCAGGCCACACAGCGGGGATAGAAGTCCCACCTTCTAAGTGCTCCCCCTGGAGCCTCCCAGGCTCCAAGAGCGTCACAGGCCGCCGGCAGAAAGAGGCGCATGGGGAGGTGTCCGGCGTGGGAAGCGCAGACCCCGTGGAGGGCGGCATCCGCGGTCCTGTCCCCCGGTTTGTGCACTTGCTCTGCTGGAAGATGAGGAAAAACTATGACCCGTCATGGAGAGTGGGGTCCGAACGGAAGCTCCCGCGGCAAACCGACTTTGGGTGACCACGGAGACCCCTTCCCATTTTGAACTCACCTCCCAGCGCCCCTGCCCTCCAGCGTCCATCATCCGCTGGATGGACCCCACGGCAGACGCACCTCCAAAACCCCGCAGAGCCCTCGGAGCAGGGGCGTGGGCGCCCGGGGCTCCACAGTCCACGTCCTGCCCCTCCACAAAGGCGGCGGCCTCTGTCCCTGCGTTCCTCCCACAACCTCTGCACAAGAGCATCCTCAGGGCAGCGCCTTAGCGCAGAGGTAAGGTAGCCTGGGTGTTTCCTGTGTGTGCAGGAGTTCTGGAGAAGCGTGGGCAAGTGCACGGCCTAGATGCAAAGTGCATGGTCGACCTGAGAACTGGGGGCCCATCGGCAGGCATACATCCATGTTGAAGATGCGTATTTCATACCAAGAAATTCCTGCAACCGGGGGTCGCCCACCCCCCTAGAAGGAGTGCCAAAGTGCATTCAAACCTGGAACACTGACCCCACCTCTGGCTAGCAGTGGGCACACACGGGGCATCCTGGCTGGCCCTCAGCCAGGAGCGCCCGTTCCTCAAGAACAGGGATGGCCTGGCCTCAGATGGAAGAGTCTCCAGCAAGCACCACACCCTGCGTGCCTGATAAACCCCGACAAATTAGTGCTCACCGTGGGGTCTGGAAGTCCAAACTCAGGCTGCCTGCCTGGCTGGGGGCTGCGAGGCCCCCCCTGAGTGGCAGAGGGCGGCCCCTCGTTCTGTGCGCAGGTGGCGGAAGGAGGCAACAGGGCTCCCTTGTCTCTTCCTACAAGGGCTCTAGTCCCACCCCTGAGCGCCACTCTCCCAACCTCACCACAGCCCATAGGCCCCACCTCCTAATACCACCGCCTTGGCGGCTAGAATTTCAACAGAGGAATTTTGAGGGGCCCAAACATTCAGTCCATTGCAAGAACCTTCAGTGGCTTCCCAGCTCCTTAGGGCAGAGACCACAGTTCTTGACAAAGCTGAAGACCTTCCATGGGCCTGTGCCTAGCCCAGCAGCTCCTCTTCTCAGCGCCTTCCTTCAGCAGGAGGGGCCCTCTTCGGTCCCATACTGGGAGCAGAGTGTCCCGTCTGCCTGCAACTCTGCACGTTCCCCCTCTGTCTGGAGTCCTCTCCCGCCACGCCTCCGCGCACACCCCCCCACAGTGATCCTCCAAATCCCCACACGCAGGGCTGCCCGAGGCCTCCTGCCTGACCCCGTCTCCCACTGCAAGACCTTCCACTCACGTCTTACCTTCGTGGTGCTGTAGATTCCACGCTTGGGCGATGGCCACACCAACTTCCTGCTCTTCCTGTTCCTTCCGGGTCTGTGGCTCCCGACATAGAAACAAGCCTCGCCTAGCTGGTGAAGGCATCTCGAGGGTGGGGCATGGTGGCCTCCATCTCTTAGCACTTTACGAATCTTTGTTGAGTGAGCAAATGACTGATTCAGTTCCAGGTCATTTGACCCCAGAGTTATGTTCCTACCTCCTGGGTCCGTGCTCCCCGGTGTTCTTGGCCATTAATGTCAAATGAAGAACTTCTGAGAAATTATTGGGTAAAACCCACGTAACAGGAAACTTGTGTGAATTGTGTAAAACACACGTAACAGGAAACTTGCCATCTTAATCACTCCCGAGCGCACACTTCACTAGAGCTCAGGATACTCACATTCCCCTGGACCGGGCCCCTGTAATATTTTCTAGCTGCAAATCTGAGAGCACATACACAGGAAACGCGGATCTCCGTCTTCCCCGCCCCAGCCCCTGGCACCCCCACTCCACGTTCTGTCCCTCTGAATGTGACCCCTCTGGGGACGTCACAACTGCTTGCGCGTGTTGGCTGGCTTCTTTCACACAGCGCCGTGTGCTCACGGTTAGTCGTGTGGCCGCGTGGGACAGAGTTCTGTACTCGCTGAGGCTGAACGCCACACCCCTGCAGGGGTGTACTGTGCTCCGTCTACCCGCCCGTCATCCGTGGACGCTTGTCGCTTCCACCGTGTGAATCCGGTGGCCAATGCTGCTCTGAGCGCAGGTGTGCTGTGACCTGCTCCAGACCCTGCTTTCTGTTCTTTTGGATAAATACCCAGAAGTGGTATTTCTGCGTTACCCAATTTTTATTTTGTAAGGAAACACAAATTGCTTTCCCAACAGCCACATCACCTTATGTTCCCCCTACAAGGGGACAAGGGTCTCATGTCTCCACATCCTCACCAGCCTTTGCTCTCTCTGCTTATTTGTTCTTGACAGTAAACATCCCATTAGGTACAAGGTGGTCTCCCATTGCAGTTTTGATTTGCATTTTTGATAGTTAGTGAGGCTGGAATCTTCTAGAACTTACTGAGTTAGAGCTCAGTGAGAAGAATCTGGAAACGGCAGATTGGACACCTGTCTTCAGTCTGTGCTTCTCCAGATGTATCAGCCTCCTCTTCCCTCCCGTCGCCGTCTCCCCGGGAGGGACACCTCCCTGTCTGCACACCCCACAACCTCCTACCTGGATGCCTTTGCTCCTGGGCTGTTCTCGGCCTCACGACCCCCAACCCCATGTTCCCAGACACGTTCCCATGTCAAGGATGAGCTCAGATGCTTGCTCACGTTCAAAGCTCTCCCAGGCCGGCTTCAAGAGAAATCGTCTTATGTTCTTCCTTAAATTTTAAGCTAGACCAGGGTTTTTCTGTCTCAGCTCTGTTGACATTTTGAGCCAAATGATTCTTTGTGGGGGGAGTTGTCCAGTAAACTATAGGGTTTTTAGTAGCACCTTTCACTCCAACCTACTAGATGCTAGCATCACTTCCCCCCCAAATGTCTCCAAGGCCCCCAGACATCCCCTAGTGTCCTGGCTGGGGTGGTTTCCTGTAGAAATACTGTGGCTTCTTCCCATTCTTCACAGGCAGTGGCCCTGATGGTGTGCGGATCCTCAGCGTGGGTCTAGAGCTCACGCGGATGTCTTCTAGCATTTGGGCCCCGTGGGTCGCTCGCCGGCACTCGCACTCCGTCTTCGCTATCTCCTTTACACCTGGGCTTCTCAGCCCGAAACAACCCAGAAGACACTTAGGGCATGGTTGGAGATGACCCTAAAAGCCAATGCCAACAAGACTGCTTTGAGAAGTCAGATCAAGGATGGTCCTATTGCCTGGGGGAGGTGAGGCCAGGACTGGGGAGCAGAATCACGAAGGGCTCGCTGGAGTTCATAAGCACATGACACCCACGCTGATGTCCTACCCTATGCCTCCCGCTGGTCCCGTTCCGTGAAGATGCAGGCATGTTAGTGTGTGTTCTGTGTCCACATGGGCGTGCGTGTGCGCGCGTATGTATACACAGCTGTGGGCATTCCTGAAACGGTGCCCAAGTAGAGACATCGTGCCTGCGGTAAACGTGCTTGCATTTCAAATTCTGCTTTCAGAATCAAACTCCAGGGGTGACCTCAGGTACGCCAAATTGCTTCAAAGCTAATATACAAAATAAGGGTCAACAATCCTTTAAGTTTTAGAATTATCCGTGGCTGTAAACAGAGGTGAAGAAGATTCAAGCGTGAGAATGGGGCAAACACCATGCGTTGTTACAACAGGGACATCGGACACGGTCCTGATACGGGTCCCATCTTCAGGAGGACATGGGATCCCGCAAGTGGCATAGCTCTGCGGCCTGGTTTTCCAGGTGGAGGTTTGCAGAGAAGCAAGGACATTGAGATAGAGTCGATGCCGGGTCAGGGAGGTCCGTCCCATGAGCAAGCAGGCAGGCCACGCTGCTGGCCGAGGACCAGGGCTTGGTTAGAGAGAGAAGCTGAAGTGAATTTAGGGGAAGGTAGGCAGTAAGCAAAAGTCCGTGAGCTCCAAATGCTCGTGATGCCAGCGCTGGGAGCCCATAATGGACGAAGGCTGTAGAGGCGGGTGTCCAGGAGTGCGGGGGGCTCTGGAGGGCGAGCCTGTTGTGGGCTTCGATGTGTGCCCAGAGAGGCCAAGGTCTGTATGGCAGTAGACACACTGTCCCCCGTGGAGGGTCCCCAAAACCCCACTCTCTGTGTCTCCTAGATCAGGAGCAGCAGGGTAGCCGATTCAGGAGCAGGAGTCATCTCCACTGCCATGCGGGGCCGGCGTGCAGTCATGGAAGGCTCCCTGGGCCTGGGAGGTCACCCCCACGCGGCAGCATGCCTCCACCACCCACCCCAACCTTCTACAGCTTGAGGGCCCTCCCAGCACCACGGACTCCAGTGGAGTGCAGCCAGCAGAGGGCCTGGCGGCCGCTGCAACACTCTGCCCCTTGTCTCGGAGACAGCGCTCGCTGAGTCCCACAAGAACCATTAGACACTCGGTGGGCCCTACCGGCTGTGGGTGGGTGGGGGACACCATCCATGGCACAGAGGCCCTGGGTGGCGACACTGGGAGCACTCTCAGAGGCTGGTGACCTGGGTCTATTGCGTGGACCTTGGGTGTGGGTTTGTGGTCGTGGGGGCGGGAGTATGTGCGCGCGTCAGAGTTCCTGCCCTGGCATGTGCGGTGGGGAGGGGCGGTTGTGGGCATCCGTCCCCCGGCCCGTGTGGACACTCTTCAGGCAGCGGTGCTGTCACACCCACCGTCCGTTAGGACAATTGTTAAATATTAACCTCAGACCTCTACCATCGGAGCAACCGTAAGAAAGGAAGGGATAATGCAGTGTTTTCTCTAGGTCAGACTGAGCAGATATTACTTCCGTTGATGGGTGGGCAGGGGCAGTAGGGGATGGAGCGAAGCAGAGCAAGGTAGACAGCGCGTCCCCGGCACACGGGGACCATGAAGCGTCTCCACGGCGGGTTCCCAGGCACGGAGAGCTTGTTTCTCGAGGCTGCGTTATGGAGCTCCCTCCCCGGGACCCCTCCCACATCCCGCGTCTCCCGCGGTGCGGGTCCTGGTGCGCGCATCTGGGTCTTACGTACCCCGGAATGTGGCACGTGTTAGGGCTGAGATACAGCCATCGAGGGGTCGTCGTAGATTCTTGGGATACTGGAGACGCCTCAACTTGTATTTTTATTTAATTGCTTTCGACTTATAACAATGGGGAAGTAGTGAGCTGTGTAAGGACAGCCGTCCCCGAGCCGTGGACGATGTATCTATTATCTGGCTTGCATGAAGGTCGTCGACCTATGACAGTCGGAGTAGCGGAAACATTAGAAGTCATGTGCAATTTAATCTTTACACAAATAAAGGAGAAGTATCACAATGCCTGAATAATGAAGACTCTCGTGGAGAAGAAGAGAAGTCTGTCCCCGAGGAGAGGGCTCATTTTCTCTGCTGCACTGTTGGACGCGCACGCTGAGATCCACTCTCGGGCTGACACACGTATTAATAGAATTTTGGCTGGAGAGAGTCGATGTTCTCCGTGATTGCCGCGCGCAGCTGTGACTCAGTTCTCCCGCGCCCGCTCATCACTGCCACGTGTCAGCTCGCCGAGACCATTGTTCACTGGAAAACTGTCATCGGGACTGAAATTAACCGTTTTCCGTCCTGTTACAAGAAGAATGTTTCCCGTCTCTCACTTTTCAGGATATGCCTGCCGGGCTGAGACCTTTTAGAAAGTTACAAAGAAAGGGAACGCGAGCCCTCACCCAACGTGACATAAAATTGAAACCGACCCTGAGAACTGTAAATAGGGGATTTTTGAAGCAGGAATGAAATGCCTGGGTGTCATATCTGTAAGAACGGGGAATGATCACTGCTTTTGTGTGACTGCCCGTGAAGCTCCGCTCAGATGCGGCACGAGAGCCTGGGCTCTGTTGGAAAAGACCTGTGCTCGCGGCCACTGGGCTCAGGCGCCCGGGGTGGGCCTCAGGAGGGCGTCGCCCCTGCCGCTGGAGAGGAAGGAATGGTGACGGGCTTGGGCAGGCACTTTCTCTAGCATGGCACAGGGGTCAGGAGGAGGAAGCAGCCTCATGCCCTCACCCAAGTTGTTGCCATGTCACTGGAGAATCCCACAGTCAAAGGGAGAGAGGAGGACCCATCTTCAAGGACAGACTTCCTCTTTGGTTTTACTTTCTCATATTCAAGTAATTTTTTAAATTGCAGAACAGTGTTAGATTTGCAAAATTTGCAAAGATACCACGAAGAGTTCCCGGTTACCTTCCCCCGGCTCCCTGGTGTGAAAAACCGACGTTACTAGGGCCATGCTTGTCACAACTGAGGGACCAAAGCCAACGAGGTGCTGTGAGCTACACTCCCTCTCTTATTTGGGCTTCCCTAACGTCTGTCCCTCCGCCCCGGGTCCACCCCCAGGACACAGCGCTGTGGAGTCACTATGGCCACCTGGCTCCTCTGTGAGTGTTTCTCAGACTGCACTTGGCGTCCATGACCATGGCAGGCCCCAGTGGACAGGGCAGGTACCGCATAGGTTGTCTCTCCAGTAGAACTGGCCTGAAGGTTTTCTCATGATGAGGACGTGTGGACTTTGGGAGGAAGACTCCAACGGTACAGCACATCGACATCGCATCACACCAGGCTGAGTCCTATCTATAGGATATGTCTCTGATGCTGGCCTTCATCGGCTGGCCATGTGGGGGTCAGGCGCCGCCTTTCCGTGTTGCTCCTTTTGGGGGCAACTTACTACACGTAGGCCACCCTTCACAGGTGGGGGGGAGTCACACCCCGGGGGAGTAGCTGCATAAATTATTTGGAATTCTCTTGTGGAGATTTGTCTTTTTTCTCCCTCTTATTTATTCAACGATGTTTTGTATTTCAGTATGAACTCGTGGATATTAATTTCACGCTTTGGTTTATAATCCAATCCTATGTTATTTATTCTGTTGCCCAGGTTGTCCCAGCGTTGGCCGCCGGGAGCTCGTTCCGTGCTCCCGTGTCCCCTAACACGTGCCCATCGCTGGGAGCACTTCTCTTCCTCACGTGCTCTGTCTCCGCACGATGTCGCAGGCTCATCTCAGAGCCAGGACCGAGGTGCTGGGGGGTGTTGTGTCTCCGGGAGGCCGTGTTCCTGAGTCTGCTCAGTAGGCAGAGCGAGGAGACGCCCGTGAACTCTTCCCGTGCTTCTGTTTGTCATCCAAATGTCTATCGAGGGTCTTTCCGGTAACACCCCCCCCACCCACGTGACGCCCCCGGCTCCCACCAGTCTATTCCTTGAAACCGAACATGAATTTAAGGATTCACTTACTGTTAAAAAGTGTGCTTTCTGTTTGCTGTGTTTCGCCTCTGTGAAGTGGACAGTCCCTCCTGTGATTGGGCCACAAGAATCAAACTGTGGTGTGCCTGTCTGTCACCAACGCAAATCTGGTGTGAGGGAGAGGAATTTCTCGGAGACTTTCCGCGGATGCACCAAATCACTACCAGGAACAGACACACCGTTAGCACACAAATGTCTCCGTCGGCATTTGGAAACATCATATTATTATATTAAATTAGCTCCTTCCGGCCTCTCCAGCCTGGGAGACTGACACTTTAGAAAGTGAAGAGCTTTGCAGAGTAGCTACGGAACCAACTGTGGTTGTCTTTGTCTGTTTCCAAATAATCACCATTCAAGCAATGCTTTTGATTGCATATCAGTCCTGGTTTCTTCTGACCTAAGAATAGGCACCAAGCATATTGCCTCCAACATCAGCCAGCGTCACGGGATGAGAAGTAAGATGTGTGCACACATGTGATATCATGGGCTGTTTGTGCCCACCTTGACTATTGGAACCATCATGTGCCCTGCGGAGGGGGACTTCTCCATGCATGTGTCCTGCCCTCGCAGAGTCGTGGACTCAAACGGCAGGTGTGAATTCCAAGGCAAAGATTTTGACACTAGATTAGAGTTTCAGTTAGTGAGCAGGACATTGTTTTTCTCTAATAAATTATTCTTGGAGGAAGAAAACTAGACATTCTGATGTGTGCCTTCTCTCAAAAACACTTGGAAAGGACACTTGGGTTGCTTTTCTCCATCCATCCTGGAGAAAACGTAACATAACACCCCAGTGCTAGCACTGGATTTATTTATATTATAGAATTAGTTTAATATTTTTGTTTCCAAGGCAGAGTCAAGTCAGAGCAGTAAATTCTGGCTCTGATGCATTTTGTGATCCCCAAAAATGAGGGCAAACAAGAGAAGACATGAAGAGGCTCAGAGCAGAGACACGGCTGCTCATGGACCAAAAATGGGAAAGAACTAGAAATCTGAGCACGGGCAGAGCCAGGCCCTGCTGGTCTGTGAGGCGCCTGCAGTGCCATGTGGGGGTTGGTACCACGTGTAGCAGAGCAAACAACTAGAAACGAAACCAAACCGAATGGAACTGCAGCCTCACTGCTGTTCTCAGTGAGATCAGCCGCAGACAAGAAACCAGAGAAGGGCCACCTTTGGTCACGGGCGTCCGCATGGACAGAGCCCCAGTGTCAGCCCGCAGATGCCCCCGTCCAGCGGGCTCAGGCAGGAGAAGGGAAGCACAGGACTCAGTGAGACACGAGACAAAGGCAGAAAGAAAGGCAGAGCCAAAACCACAACCTCAGGCTGGGCGGGCAGACGAGAATTCTAATTCTCAAAACGCATTAAAAAAATCATCTGCTGGAGAGAAGAAAGTGTGGCCAAAGTCTGGAAGGAGGTGGGAGAGGTGAGGAAGGAGAGCACGAGGTCCCCGGGTCTGTCCCCAGGGCCGCGGCAGCCCTTCCCCCGCCTCCCCACCTCCCCACCCGGGGACCGGCTGCACCTCCCCTCGCCCTGAGTCCAGACATGCTCCCTCTGTCCCGTTTCAGTAAAGTTTCCTGAGAACCAAACACGGTGTTTATGGTGCGGATGTCTCTTCTCTTTCCGACGAACTTGGTGACTGTCTTCAACTAATCATATCGCCCGCTTTTAGTGGGCTTCTGGCGTCCGCTTCTGGTGAGTCAGGCTCGCTGTGAAGGCCTGTTCATCCAGTCAGTCCGAGTCCCGCATTTGGTGTGCATCCTGCAAGTGTTAAAATGAATATGAAGGGATGAGACACGGTCCCTCCGTTGTAAAAGGGAGGATTTTCTTCCTTAACTTCCCAAGGATTGTCTGGCAAGCAAGTTCCATCCACATTTGGGATTTCTCCTTTTCTGGGCTGAGCCCTGTGCCCATCTCTTCTAGTCTTGAGTTCTAGAATCTGTCATAAACACATGCTTCCAATCATTTGATATAAAAATCCATATTTCACTGTGTCTGTTTTCACATAAAACGTCTACAGAAAAACAGAGAATGAGTCATTAGGTTTGCTTCTCTCTTTGTGTCTAACCCCAAAGTGCCGACCGAAGAGGGCATTTCCCAATACAAAGCCTGGGCTCCAGGACTAAATTTAGGATTTCCAACTCTGCTTGCTGGGATGTAACCCAACTCATCAGGCATCAGAAGGGCTTTTATTTATTTATTTATTTATTGTTTCCATTATTTGGCAGGATCTCTTTTACCTTCTACCCCCTCACCTTAAAGTCACTTTTGTTTCCATAAATGGAGCAGCAGTGCCGGCTCAGCCAAGGACAGGAAGGGAGGGTAGGGGTCACATTGCGACTTAGTCAACTGCTACCAGATAATGTCCTTGGCATCCCAAGCAGAAATTTCCAACGGCAAATAACCAAGCATGCTTTAAATACATAACTATGTGCTCTGCCTCATTGCATTTTCTACACGACATTGTTTCTCCTTGACACATCAAATCGATGCTGACAGACATAGGACCCCTCTGGCTTGCCTGGTAATCTAGTATTTCATGTGAGAGTACACGCCGCCCTAATTACTCTTTCTTTGTGCAAAATATTGCATGTGGTTTGGTTAGGGGTGCCCGAATCTTGCCAAGTTGCTGTCCTTAGAAAAAATAAGCCAGTGCTCAGTTTTTCAAACGCAGAAGCATGACTTTTCACTTGACATGCATAGGGACACTGTC
The DNA here is from genome assembly GCF_022355385.1 of Mustela nigripes. Classification (NCBI taxonomy): domain Eukaryota; kingdom Metazoa; phylum Chordata; class Mammalia; order Carnivora; family Mustelidae; genus Mustela; species Mustela nigripes. The sequence continues at coordinate 89,942,243 of NC_081564.1, read as the reverse complement.
TCAGGAAAGTGCAGATGCACCACATGGCTCTCGATCCAGAGATGTTCTCAAAGCAAAGTGCTCGCATGTACCTGTGCCTGGATGGCAGTTGTGCCAAGCGAGGCTAGAGAAGGGAAGGGCGCTGGCTCCGAGGGTGCATGGGTCCTGAGAGGCCCGAGCTCAGCCCAGTGTCCACACCTGCGGTCACCTCTTGGCACAAAAGGGCGGTGAGTCGTGGGTATAGTGGTCACCGGCCGGCAGGCGGAGGGATGGTGTGGCCCGCTCTTCCCAGGGACCCTGTGTGGAGGGTCCTCCTAAGGGACATCAGGGAGCACTTGGAAATGGCACGGTCATGGCATCAGCATAAATGATACGATGCTGAATCACGGACACTGGGACAGGCGCTCCCACAGGCTGCCTGGAAGTCCTACCAACACGCGAGTGAAGACAAAGGTGAGTCACCGGCAACAGTGTCCTGGACACCCTGAGTTTCAGAAGCCAGGTGCCCCACGCAGTCTCTGAAAGAGAATAAAGCAGGAGCCGTGTAGCCCCCGCCGGCTTTCCTGGGATCTCAGGTGCCCACGACAGGAGCTGGGTCCTGCTGTTTAAGAGGAAACATCTGTGAACCGACAGCAACCGCAGAGCCGTGAGGGACAGGCTCACGACTGGAGGCCACCCAACGTGATGACTGCCTCCCAGAAGCGCGGGGTCCAGTCAGCAGGCAAGACCATGTCGCCCACCACGGCTCCGCAGGCCACCGCCTCTGCGCAGGCTGGGGCTCGGACCGGATGCCCTACGGGCTCTCTGCGCCGTGGGCACTGCAGGCCAGCCCTGTCCTGAGAGCGGAGGCCGCCACTGGCCGGCACGGGCTGGAGCGTGGTGTGAACCGGGCGTCCCAGGAGCCGAGACCCGTCCCACTTGGGAAGGCTGTGCAGGGGTGAGGGCACAGGACGGAACGGGCACACGGGTCCCCCGAGGAGTCCACGCAGGGAGGCGGAGACACTGCCCCACGTCCAAGCTGCAGAGGGAGCAGGGCTGCGGCGCGAGGAGACCACGGAGCAGGGGTGAGGGTGCGCCTGGAGCTCCGGACCGCCCTGCAGGGCCGAGGCGCGCCTGACCGTGACTTCGCCGCGCACGTGCGCTCCTGAATCCCGGGACCAGGCTCCTGCCCCGGGCGGCCTGGGCCGCGGCCACGTGCGGCGCGCAGTCCTCGGCTGCGGTCGGGGCTCCCCGGAGGGCGCGCGGGGCTCTCCCGGGCTGGCCCCTGCTGCCTTCCCACGGCGTCCCGGCAGGGGCAGTCCTGGGACCCCGTGTGACCGTGTGCTAATCTCTTCCCGCACAGACACACGTCACGTTGGCTTCGAGCCCAGCCACCGACCTCAGTCTAACCGCGTCACCTGGTCAGAGGCCCCGGCTCCGCGCACAGCCACATTCTGGGGTCTGGGGGTCAGGGCTTCGGCGGGTGGATTCCGGGGCCGACGAGTCAGCTCCGTCCCGGCCCTGCTTTTCTGTCACCTGGAGCCTGTCCGCCCTCGGAGCCACACAGCCCGGCCTTGGGGACGCTCCACAGGGGGGCTCGGCTGCGCTCCACAGTGGGGCTCGGCTGTGGCAGGCCCCGCCCCGCCCCGCCCCGCCCCACCGCTGGCCCCGCCCCGCCGCCGGCCCCGCCCCGCCCCGCCGCCGGCCCCGCCCCGCCCCACCGCCGGCCCCGCCCC